>NW_020954563.1:12281041-12376518 GCF_900497805.2 Vombatus ursinus
GGGGGGGATGGTGGCGTGGAGGCACATTTCTCAGCTTACATCTTATACTAAGGTTTGGAAATACACTCCTATATACATTTGGTGTGAACCGGGGATTTCGTCAATGGCAGGAGATACAGTGTGGACCTTCCCTCTAACGATGCAGATCTGCCACTCATCTTTAACTTTATAACCTTAAGAGAGGTGGGGAGGATGATGCTGAGAAGTTTAGCTACTTGCATGGTTCAGAGGCAGGACTTGACCCCAGGTGTTACTGATTCCAAGATGAGCCCTATCATCTATGCCACACCACTCTCTACAATTCTAAATATCATCAAATAAAGTGCCAGAGTACCAGATCATAGGATCATAGATTTAGAAGAGGCTTAGGGACCTTGGAGGTCCATCCTCTTCATTTTACAGATAAGGAAACAGAGGCCCAGAGATGTTAAGTGACTTGCCTAGGATCACACAGCTAATGTGTCTAATAAGATGGGATGTGAACCCATATCTTCCTGATTCTAAGACCAGAGACCAATACACTATAGCATAATATCTCTCCAGGTCTAAGAATCTGTTCAAGGCCAGAAGATAGCCCAAAGAAATTATCACAGCTGAGGGACAGCTGAGAAGGATGGCTCTGAAGAGACAGGGCAGGTAAACAGACCAGCGGGTCAGTAATGCCATGCGATCCTTCCTAAGAGGGTCAATAATGGGTCATTTAACAATGCCCAAGATGGCTGGTCAAGGGATAATCTTTGCCCAGTAGAGTGCCATGCCTTGGTTGTCTGCTAGCTTAGAGATTCCTCTCTAAGTATATCTCTAAGTTTCAGGGCCAGGATACTGATCAGAGACAGGAGAAGAAAGTAAGTCCCTGCTCCTTGATGTAACAACCTCGGGCTTACCAAAGGGAAAGGCTCTTAAGACAGTGTTTAGAAAAAGGGAAAGTGGGTCCTGGGATCCCTTTGAAGCTCCTCCCAGGATAGATGGCCCAATGGCCCCCAGCAGGAATCGGCCAGATGGAAGAACTTAACCCTTGAATCAGCGGCCATGTTGATTCCCAAAGGACTCCCCCCCACACACTCCAGCAGATATTTCTCACACCCCCTCAGGGGAGGGGTGAGACAAAAAGACATAAACATGAGGAAGGGGGGGCGGGAGGAGGGGAATAGGGCTGGGTAACGAGTCCCACAGACTCTCCCTCAGCCACCGGCCTGAAGAGAGTGGGAACGGGCAGAGGGAAGTTGACTGGGGGGAAGCAGTGAGCTGGGGGAACCCGGACTCAGGTTAAGTTCTCTACCTCACGGTTGTCCTGGCATAAAAGAAATAAAAGACAGAACAAGTAGGTAGGATCCTTTCTATTAAGTCTGGGCTGATCCAGAGTAATCTTGTCCCAAAGATCTAGCTTTCCAGGTACTTGCCCTTTACACCTCTAATACCAAAACTGGTCCTCAGGGGCTGGCCTCGAAGGAGGGCAGAGAGACAAAGAGGTGCCCTCCAAGTACCCTTGAAAAAAGGGCAGGAAGCACAGAGTACAGTCAGTGCAGAAGCCAGGCTAGTCCTAAGGATCACCTGAAAGAACAGTGGAGAAACCCTATGGTTTTTGCTTTTGGGGGGAGGGAGTGGGGGAGGTGGAAATGTTGAGGGCAAATGACCCACCTTCATGATCCTGGTCTTTGGGGTGAAGGGGGAGACAAGTGTTACAATCAATCACAAGGTATCCCACCTCTTTCCCACCAGGTGAGTTGTGCTTGGAAGGAAACTAAGGGTAATCCAGAAGAAGCAAAACCAGAAGGGTTGCTTAAGAGCATTTACAGGCAAATTGGATATAGATGAGGCACTGTTCTGAGCCACCTCCCTCGCCTCTTCTCAGCCTCCCACAGCCCTTGCCTCAGCCCTGGCAAGGGCCCCATACAGACCCTAAAGAAACAAGGGTTTGCCAGAAGGAGAGAGCCGGGGCAGAGGAAAAGGATCGGGGAGTCCGTGGCCACCCGGGGGCCGTGCCAAGCTAGGAGATGCGAAGGCTAGCCCTGACCGAAGGGACGCTGGGGGACAGGCTGGGCTTCCTGACCCCAGCCAGGTGGCCCCCGACCTAGGCAGTACCTTTTAGGGAACGCCTCCCCTACGGCCTAAGAAGGGTGAGGATGGGCCGAGCCCGAGGGCGCTCCAGGCCCCCTACCCAGCCAAATCTTCGTGAGCCCCGAGAAAGAAAGGACCCCATCTGCCTTCGCCCGGGTGCCAGCGGGGAAGAGGGTGCACAGCGGAGGGAGGGTCCCCTCGCGTAGTTTCGCCCCCACCCCCTGTCCGGGGCAGGGGCTGCGGGACCCCAGGGGCGCGCGCCCTGCGCGCAGCAGCGGGGTGCCCGGGCAGAGCCGGGGCAAAGGTTCCAGGCAAGGAGGGCCGCCCCGGCGGGCAGGCACGGCGGGGCGGCAGGTGGGCGCCTGCCTCGTCCCTTACCTTTCTGGCCGCTGAGCGCCGCGTACCAGGAGAGCGAGAGGAAGGCGCACAGGCAGCCGAGCAGCAGCGTCAGGAAGGTGCCATGGCGGAGCCTCATCTCCCCCGGCTCGGGCTCCTCGGCGGCGGCGGCGGCGGCGGCGGGGGGAGGCGAGGCCGCATGTCCCGGGCCCGGCGCGGAGGAGGAGGAGAACGAGAAGGACGAGGCAGGCGGCGCTTCTCTGGACCGGGGGCCGGGGCCCGGGGCGCGCGCGACGGCGACGGAGGGCGGGTGGCGGCTGCAGCTGGCCCCGGGCCGGGCGCCGCCGCTGGGGCGGGGGCTGGAGGGGAGGGCGGGGGAGCACCGCTGGCTCGAGCCCGCGCGCGCGCCTCCCTCCGAGCCCGGGGAGGGGGAGGGGAAGGGGGGAGGGGGACGAGGACGAGGAGTGGGGCGCGGGGCAGGGGCAGCCTCCGGCCCTGCCGAGCCAGCGCCTGTGCGGGAGCTCGGGACCTGGGGCCGGGGCCGGGGCCGGAGCGGTGGGCCCGGGGGCGGGCATGGCAGGCACTTAAAGGGACGGTGCTCCCCGCCCCGGAGGTGGGGTCTGTCAAGCCTCAGCGCTGGGCAGAGGGAACCGGGAGCGAGGGCTCTGGAGAGCCTGGAACGTGTCTCTGTACCTGGGAGGCTGGCAGAACCCCCTCCCCTGCTCCTCGGTACAGTGTCCTCCGGTGATGAAAAGTCTGGAGATGCCGGACCTAAAAACAGGGAACGAACGGTCTAGGGATAGCGAGCTGCATACCAAGACCAACACTTCCCATCGAGGCAATGAAAAATCAGTTATTAAGCCCCTACTCTCTGCCAAGCACCGAGGAGCAGACAAGATTTAGACCTTGCCTCCCTAGTGCTCACAGATTTCGGGGGTGGGGGAAGATAAGACTAAGGCAAAGATGAATATAACAGAGAACCGAACATGCTAAGTGCGTTAGAGATACAGCAAAAGTACTCTGGGGGCTCTAAAATGGAAGAAGTAGCTTCCAACCCGAAAGCTTCAAGAAGATAGTGAGTGCTACGTGAACTGGGCCTTGAAGGGCACTTAAGATCTTCATTAGGATCAGAGGGTCATGGTCTTAGAGGTAGGAGTTACCTCTAAGGAAGTCATCTAAATCTAACTTCCTTTTTGTTTTCTATGTTTTTTAAACTGATGAGAAACTGAAGCCCACGGAAGGGAAAAGACTTGCCCACTGTCTCTCAGGTCAGAAGCATGGGAGTCAAAATTCCACCTTAAGTTCTTTGATACCAGATCCAGCATCCTTCCATCAACAATGCTGCCTCTGGGGTGGGAGGTGGGGAGGAAGGAGGAGAAAAATTTAAAACTCGAAAGCTTATGGAAGTGATGGTTGATAATTCAAAATAAATTAAAAATTAAAAAAAAAAACACTGCTGCCTCTGAGGGGGCATTCCAGGGACAGGGGACAGACAGCCTGGGCAAAGGCACAAAGAGCAGAAGTAATAGGAGGCTGCTGAAAATTTCTGAGGGGAGGAAAAATTAGAGCCAGAATAACATTCATAACAATAGCTGACATTTTAGAGCACAAAAAGCCACATTTGGGAATAATGATAATATAGGCCTCAAGCAAGAAGGATCAGAGCAAGTATTATTATTATCCTCATTTGGGGAAATTGGGGCTCAAAGAGATGAATAGACTTGCCTCTGGTCACATTAACTAGTAAATATCAGAGGCAGGATTTCAGCCCAGTTTTCCCTTACTCAAGTTCCAAGGCCCTTCCCAGAAAACCTTTGATGTCATTTAGTCTTTATTAGGAAGAATACATGGGCACTGGGGTGACAAAGGATGGAGTAGACAGGGAGATCTGCTAGGAAGTTGTTACAATTGTCCAAGTGAGAGGTGATTGGGAGCCAGAAGGAGGATAGTAGGTGAAATCAACTGTAGATGTATAGAAACCACAGAATTTGCAACTCGTTAAATGAATGGTATGAAAAACAAATCAAGTTTTGGGCTCAGGTGACTAGTAGGATGGTTATACCATCAACAGACATAGGGAATTTTGGAGGAAGAGCAGGTTTGGGGTGGGGAAGAGAAGGTGATGGGTTCCATATTAGACATATTGAGTTTGAGATGCTAACGGGACGCCCATGTAACTAGTAGTACTCAAAGATGGACAGGAAAGAGTGGTGAGTCCTCTAAGCCTTCTTCCAGCTGCCCTTCCCACTTCCCTCTTCCCCCATTCCAGTACTGGAACCCTATTCAAATCAATACTGCCATTGCTCAGGGAAAGGGTGTGTCAAGCTACTGCCCACTAACCATCCATGTAACCTTCCAAACCAAAATACTTCTCCCTAGTGACCACTGCCCTGTATGTGTTGTCTCCCCCTTGAGGACAGTAACTTGTCTTCACTTTTCTATTTGTACCCCTAGGGCTTAGCACAGTGCTTGGTACATACTGAGCATATATATCAATGCTTTTTCATTCATTTATCCATTCAGCCATGTCAGAATAGATAAGATTAACAAAAGAGTCAGTCCTTGGTCAGAACCTTGGGAACCCTTGATACTTAAGGGACAGTCAGAAAGCTGTGGCTCAGTAGAAAGGACTCTGGATTTGGAATCAAAGACGTCAGTTGAAGCTCTGCCACTTACTAACTGAAAATTTGGGCACAAATCCACACGTCCTCCTTGGGCCTCCGTTTCCTCCTCTATAAAATGAGAGGGCTGGGCTCCATAATGAACTAAGCCTCATTTTAGCTCTAGATCCCCAGTAATCCATGGTGAGCTCCCTGAAGACAGGGACTCTTTTGCCTCTTTTTGTATCCCCAGCACTTTAACACAGTGCCCAGTACAGCATAGGTGCTTCTTGTTGTTCAGTCGTGTCTGACTCTTCATGACCCCATGGACCATCGCATGCCAGGCTTTTCTATCTTCCACTTTCTCTCTAAGTCTGTCCAAGCTCATTCATGGTTTCTATAATACCATTTATCCATCTCATCCCCTTTTTCCTTTTGTATTCAATCTTTCCCAATATCAGGATCTTTTCCAATGAGTCCAGTCTTCTCATTATGTGGCCGAAGTATTTAAACTTCTCCAGTATTTGACCTTCCAGTGAATGATCTGAATTAATTTCTTAAAGTATTGACTCATTTGATTACCTTACTGTCCAAGGGACTCTCAAAAGTCTTCTCCAGCACCATAGTTCAAAAGCATCAATTCTGCAGTGCTTAGCTTTCCTTATAGTCCAGCTCTCATAGCCACACATGCTACTGGAAAAACATCGCTTTGATTATATGGACCTTTATTAGCAAGGTGATATCTCCGCTTTTTAGTACGCTGTCCAGATTTGTCATGGCTTTCCTTCCAAGGAGTGTCTTTTAATTTTGTGACTACAGTTACTGTCTGCAGTGATCTTTGAGCCCAAGAATGTAAAATCTGACACTGCTTCCATTTCTTCTCCCTCTATTTGTCAGGAAGTGATGGGACCAGTTGCCAACATCTTGATTTTTTTTTTTTTATGTTAAGCTTCAAGCCAGCTTTTACACTCTCCTCTTTCACCCTCATCAAGAGGCTGATTGACTAGATCTTATCATCCTAGTTAGGAGGCAAATGAAGAGAGGAGGGTTTAATGAAAGCGAAGAGAAGAAGGTTACAGAGGTAAAGGTAATTACATACTATAGGAAGGCCAAGGGAGGACATCTGAGAAAAAAAAAAAAGCCATTGGAGAGAGGCAGCATGTAATATAGTGGAGAGAGAGCCAGGAAGACCAGGTTCAAGTTGACTATGTAACCCTGGACAAGTCATTTATCTTCTCAATGCTCCAGGTAACACTTTAACACTGTAAGTTGCAGAGTAATTGCCAAACTATATTAGTAGTTATTACTGCTATAGTATCATTAGCAGGCTATTCCCTATATTAATAAAATCACTGGTCAGGATTTATTTTAAAGACAAATTAGATTAAGCAGTTCCAAGGTCACTATCAATCTTGAGACTCCTTGAGAAAGCCTCCATTGTCAAGATCTGATACCCTCACTTCCTCTCCTCTCCCTTTTGAACCCCCTGAAATTTGTTTTCCAACCTGATCATTCACTGCCCTCTTCAAAGTTACTAATGATCTCTTATTTGACAAATGTCATAATGGCCTTTTCTTAATCCCCATCCTCTGAAATATCTGATGCTGTTGATCTCCTCCTGAATATTCAGGAGTCCTCCTATACTCAGGTTGATATGTAGGATTTCTTGACATTGCTATCTCCTTATCTCCTCTATCCTAATAAGCTACAGCTCAGTCTCTTTTGCTGGTTCTTCATCCATGTCATGTCCACTAACTTTGGGTATCACCCCAGGCTCTGTGCTGAGCCCAATTCTCTTTTCCCTCTATACTCTCTCATCAGCTCCCATCAATCCAATTATGTTCTTTATATGGAGTATTCCAAGATCTATCGATTCATCTCAAGTCTTGCTTCTGAAGTACATCTTTTGCACATGAAGTGTATTTCCCATTTGCCTCTCAAATTCAACATGTTCAAAGTAGAACTCATTATCTTTCCATGCCCCTCTCCAAAATCCCACTCTCTCTTCCAGACTTCCTTGATGCCATTGAGGACACGGCACCACCATCCTCCCATTCACTCAGTCCTACAATCTCAATATCATCCCGGACTCCTCATTTTTATTTTTTTTTCTTTTTGGTGAGGCCATTAGGGTTAAGTGACTTGCCCAGGATCACACAGCTAATAAGTGTCAAGTATCTGAGGTCAGATTTGAACTCAGGTCCTCCTGACTCCAAGGCAGGAGCTCTATCTACTGTGCCACCTAGCTGCCCCATGGACTCCTCACTCTTTTTCACTCCATATATCCTACCTCATTTCTACCTTCACAACAGCTCTCTTCTATGTTTCCTTCTCTCCTTTCACATAGCCACAAAATTAGTTCAGTTTTTTATCATGTCTCACCTGGACTACTACAATAGGCTCCTAATTAGTCTGCCTTCCTCAAGTCTCTCCCTATTCGAATCCAACCCATACTCATTCACCAAGCTGAACTTTCTTAAGCACATATAAGAAATGATAAGAGTGATATATTTGAGGCAAAGTGAAGTGAGCAGAACCAGGAAATCATTGTACACAATAACAGCAATATTATAACAATGGTCAACTGTGAAAGACTCAGCTACTCTGACCGATACAATTACCCACAAGGATTCCAAAGAACTCATGATGAAAAGTATTATCCACCTGCAGAAAGATAACTGATGAATGCAGTGTAGATTCAAGCAAAATTTTTAAAATTTCTTTATTTTTCTTGGTATGTGGTTTTATTTTTTTTTGCAATATGGCTAATATGGAAGTATGTTTTGCATTATTTCAGATGTATAATTGATATCATATTGCTTGCCTTCTTGATGAGTGTTGAAAGGACTAGAGGGAGGGAGAGAATTTGGAACTCAAAAGCTTTTTAGGAAACAAATACTAAAAATTTAAAAATAATAAATTTTTTAGGAAATTTTCTCAAGATGTCTCACACACAGAGTCAATAAATTCCAGTGGTTCCTGTCACCTTCAGGACCAAATATAAATTACTGTTTGGCATTTAAAACTTTTCTTAACCTGAACCTTTCGAGCCTTTCCTACCTTTCTGGTCGTGTGACTCCTTCCCTTTGCACTGTCTGGTGCCCATGCTTGGAATGCTCTTTTCTCACCTCTACCTCTTTCTTTATTTCTCTGGATTCCTTCAAGACTCTGCTCAAATCTCGCTCTTTACAGGAGCCTTTTTCCCAATTCCCTACTCCTACACATATTCCCATCACTAACACTTTCCCCTCCAATTATTTTGCCTTTATTCTGTATATATTTTGAATGTACCACATTATTTACATGTCATTCCTCCATTAGACTATAAGTTCCTTGAGGACTGTGACTATTTTCTTCTTGCTTTTTATCCTCAGTGTTTAGTATAGTGCCTGGCATAAAATAAGATCTTAATGAATGTTGTTGAACAACTCACCTTGGAGAGAGAAAACCGTGTCAAACATTTAGAATTGGAAAAACAAAACCTGATTTAATTTGTTTAAAATAATTTTAATTTTTAATTACTCTGTACTTGCTAAGCACCAATACCTAGAGCCTCTTCTTTTTACCCATTAGAAAACAAAAACAGAAGACCCTCCCTTGCATATTTAAGCAAAACAAATCCACACGTCAGTGAAAAGTATTTATCTTATTCTGCAACTCACATCCATTACCTCTCTGTCAGGAAACTAGTAATTAACTTGATCTTTGGTCTACTAGAATCTTGACTGGTTATTGCATTCATCAGTGTTCCTAAGCGTTTCAAAGTTGTTTTTCTTTACACTGTTGTAGTCACTATATAAATTGTTCTCCTGCTTCTGCTAAATTTTTTCTGCATCAATTCATATAAATCTCCCTATATTTTTCTGAATCCATCCCTTTGATCATCTCTTATAGCATGAAAATATTCCATTTCATTCATATGCCATAATTTGTTCAGCCATTCCTCTAATTAATCATCCTTCCCTTATTTTTCAGTTCTTTGCTGCCACAGAAAAAATGCTGTTATAAATGTTTTATGTGTATATATATAATATATGTATATATATATATATACACATGCATTATTTCCCTTTATTTTTGATCTTTTGGTGATTTAAGGCTAGTAGTTGAATCTCTGATTCAAAAGGTCCCGCTCGTTTTACAGATGAGAAAACTGAGGCCAGGGAACGTTGAGGGACTTGTCACTGGTTAAGAAGGTAGCAAGCTTTTCTTTCCCTCCTGTTTTTGTTTCCTCTTTCTAGTGGTTCCTCTTATTGGTTCTAATTCTTACCTACAACATCGCTAATGTGAAAATATGTTTAATAGGAATATATATGTATAGCCTATATCAGATTGCAAGGTCTTGAGGAGGGAGGTGGGAAGGGAGGGAGAGAAAATTTTTAAACTCAAAAACTTACGCAAGTGATTGTTGATAATTCAAAATAAATTAATTAAAAATTAAAAAAAAAAAAAAGGGAGCAAGTACGAGTCTGATGTCAATCCAAGAGAAGTAGCATAGAAGGGAGGGAAGCCCGACTGGGTTGAGGGAAGGCGGGTTGAGGAATATACAGATAGTGAGGAAGCGGGAGCTGAGTGAAAGGGAGCAGAGATATTAAGCTCTTTGAAGCCCCTTAACATGCTATGTAATTACCAACTCTTAGAGCTTAAAGGGGTGGCAGGGTTGAGGGAAGTTTTTTTAAGCGAGGGGAAACTTCAACATGTTTGTAGGCAGAGGGGATGGAACTAGCAAAAATAAAAGGTTGAGGATGCAAGAAAGAAAGGAAATTACAAATAAAGGCCCCAGAGAAACCCTAAGGTTGGAATGAGCAGAGGGAACCCCTATCTTATGGTTTTTATTTATCAGTAAAGTAGGAGGGGAAATCCTCCGCTGAGACCCTGCCATCTCAGAATCACCGAATGTTTGAGTTGGCAGGGACTTCAGCAGCTGCCTAGCTCAGCCTACACTAGAAAGGAGTCCTAACTATAAAATGCCCAAGTGATCCCCCATTCTTGAAGGACTCTAATGAGGGGCTTTGATCTCCCTCCCAGTGGCATTTATCTTATCTGTAAAGTGGGAAGGAAGGTCAGGAGTACTTTAAACCATGCCCAACAAGCGGTCATTCAACTGTCCTTTGACAGTCCCCTTCTAGTGAAGGGGAGCCCCTTGCCTCCCAAAGCAGTCCATTACACTTTTGAATAGCTGTAATTGTTGGGAAGCTTTTCCATCTGCCTCTCTGTAATTTTTACCCATGATTCCTAGTTCTGCCCTCCGGGTCCAAGAAGAATAAAACCACAAGGCAGCACTTCAAATAGCTGTATGATAGATATGTGTCCTCAACAACAACAACAACAATAACAAAAATTAAAAAACAAAACCAAACCCCAAAACATTATTTTCTCCATGTTAAATATCCCCATTCCTTTCCACGGATCCTTATATAGTGTGACCTGCAGGCATCTGGAGCACTCTACTATCTGCATTCTCCAGCTTGTCATTGTACTTCCGAAAATGTAGTCCCTCAGACCTGAACACCATCCACCAGATGTGGTCCGACCACATCCGCACAGCATACCTATCACTTCTTATAGTTTGGACACTGCCCTTCTTAACAAAAGTGGCATAAGGTCGTATTCGCTCCTGGTTGTTATTAAGCATTCTCAGTGCAGATCAAGCTTAGACTCCACCAAGATCTCCATATTTTATTCACACAAAATGATGTCTGACTACACCTTCCCCATCTTGTACTTGTAAAGCTGATTTTTTTTTTAGGCAATTGGGGTTAAGTGACTTGCCCAGAGTCACACAGCTAATAAGCGTCAAGTGTTTGGTCTGAGGCGGATTATGAACTCAGGTCCTCCTGACTTCAGGGCCGGTGCTCTATCCACTGCGCCACCTAGTTGCCCCTAATGCTGATTTTTTAAATAGGAGCGTAGGATATTTACATTTATCACTATTATACTCTTATCTTCTCAGATTCGGCCCATTGTTATAGTTTTTTTTCCCCTAGATTGTCCTTTTAAAAAATACATTGTTTTTTATTTGTTATACATATATAGATGTTTTTATATATTGTTTTAACATTTATTATTGCTATCATTTGTTTTTGTTACTTCATTTCCCAATATATCCCTTCTCTTTCACCACCCAGAGAACCATCCTCTGTAGCAAAAAGTTTTAAAAAAAGAAATAAAAATATAAAATGAACAAATATAACTATATACAAAGTCGTTAAATACAGGGTAGTTTGGGAGAGAGGGTGCCAGCGATGGAAGGGATCTGGAAAGACTTCATACAGAAGATGATGATGCTTGAGCTATGTCCTTAAAGGAGAGAGGGATTCTATGAGGCTGAGGTAAGCAGGAATGGAGGATGGTCAGTGAAAAGGAATGGAGAGAGATGGAGTGTTCCGTGTAAGGAAAGGAGAGATGACCAGTTTGGCTGGAATTGCAGGAGGGGAAGTAATATTCCCCTTCTGGCAATTAAACTAGAAAGATATGTTGGGGTCAGGTCATAGAGTATTTTAAAAGCTAAACAGAGAAGTTCATATTTTATCCTACGGAAATATTAGCTATACTTCACAGTTTATTTTGTCATGGGTAAATTTCACTTATACCTTTATCCAAGTCACTGATAAAAAAAAAAAGCTGAACAGCACAGGCCCAAGAACAGAACTCTGGAGAATTCCAATAGAGATCTTCCTCCATGTTGACATCAGACCATTAATGACTGCTCTTTGGGTCTAGTCATTCAACCAGTTCCAAATGACCCACCTGTATTATCAACTAGCCCAAAACACTTCATGTTGTCCAAAAAGCCAGCATAAGAGACTTTGCCAAATACCTTGTCCCCTCAAATATTGATTTTTTTTTTTTGAGCAGGTAAAAGAGGCCATTTTTTGCCTCATTTCTTACCTAGCCTTAATCACTGAATGGGTGTGGCCTCAGACAAACTGAGATCTAGAAAAGACCTTAGCTTAAAAAGGCCAAGGTCGCCCACTGCATCCAGGGCCATCTCCACTCATCCAGATCTATATGTTGCCGCTGGACCCAGATGGCTCCAAAGGAGAGAGTGAGGCTGGTGATATTGCACAGCCCTGCCTTACTTAAGTCTTTGCAAGTCAAGACATTACTTTCCTGATGTCATTGGTCTTCGAGAAGGAAGGACAAGCAACAAACATCAGCAACAATAACAATCTGCTGAAATCTGGGCAAACACTGTTTAGAGCAGTACCCTAATTTGCCAGTCCATTAACCCTGTGGAAAAGGGAAATGAAACTAGTCTGGTATGACCTGTTCTTGATGAAATCATGCTAGCTCCTAGTGATCACTGCCTTCCCTTCTCACTAACCGCCCCATTTATAGAATATTCTAGATTTAGGAAGGGAATCAGAGTCAATGTCACTAGCCTGTAGTTCAAAGATTCTGCTTACTTGCTTCCCTTTTTTGAAAAATTGGATCCTCCAGGGCAACTAGGTAGTGCAGTGGATAAAGCACCAGCCCTGGAATCAGGAGAACCTGAGTTAAGATCTGGCCTAAGACACTTACTAGCTGTGTGACACTGGGCAAGTCACTTAACCCCAATTGCCTCCAAAAAAGAAAAATTGGATCCTCTAAAGATATATGATTATTATAACTGTATATAAAAACTAAATGGCACCAAAATTCAGATAAAAAATGTGGACAAGATTGGTATTAACTTATAAAGCATATTGTCCTATCTTTTGACAAGCAAACAGCTAAAGTACAAGGTCCTGTGTATTCTCAGTGGCAGTATCTCTTTTAGTTTTACTTAAGCATCTGGGGGCATTTTGCATTGTAGGGTGTTTGATTTTGAATACATTAAATTTGTAGGATATACCAAAATAAAATTTATCTGTAAAACTTTTAAAGAATAGCAAAGAAAATTTAGACATTTGTATTTTCCAGTCCTGTGATGCCTGTCCCATTTTCCACAATCTTTCAAACATCATTAACGTTGGCTCAGCAGTCACAGCTGCTTCCAGGCTGTGTCATGGGAGGTAATTCATCCGGGCCTAGTGACTTGAACTCATCCCCAGAGAGCCAAGACAAGTGTTCTTTTGGTACAGGGAAGAGTACAGAACAGTGGAAAGAATAATGGCTTCTGGGCTTAGAGGAACTGTATTCAGTTCCTGCCTCTCACCATGGGCAAGCCATCTATTCTCCCTAAGTCTCACTCAGTTTCCTCATCTGTAAAATGAAAGGGTTGGTTTAGATGGTCTCCAGGGTCCCTGACAGCTCTAAATCGGTGATCTCATCTCCTTCCTTATCTTTGGTTTTGACCTCATGTAAGCCTGCTTTTGTTCTATCCACTTAAGTCTTTCCCAGATGCCTCCAGTAGCTTAAAGATGACCCGATAGCTGAAAGGTCAGTGGAAGCTGAGAGTGTGCTCTAGAAGCACCTGTCAGACTGAAAAGGCTTCCAGTAAGGGCCAGCAGCAGCCTGTGTCTGTCCTTCAAGGATCTGCTTAGCTAAGTCTGCAGAGACCGGTGCCCAGAACTATGAGTAACCACCCAGGTGATTTCTTTTTTCCTTAGCAACTCATGAAAAGCTGTCTCCTAAGATTTAGAGGGAATGTGACTGTTCTAAGAGAGAATGTCCATGTCCGTGGAGATAAAGTCATCAATCTTTCAAAATGAAGAAGTGAGGTCATCTGATGGATCTGAGGGGAATTGGGTGGAACAACTGGGCACTTGTGGATCAAAAAATCATAAGATCATCATCATCATCATCATATAAATCGTGTTATATGTTAATATAATATAATAATTATAGTAACAATAATAACATCCAGCATTTATATAGCACTTTAAAGTTTGCAAAGCATGTTACATATGCTATCTCACTTGGTCCTCATACCAACTCTGTGAGATAAGAGCTATTATTATCATTCCCATTTTATAAATGAGGAAACTAAGTCACAAGAGATTAGGTGATTTTTCCAGGGTCACACAACTAGTACCTGAAGCAGGACTTGAACTCAGGTCTTCCTGATTACAAGTCAGGCACTATTCATGTTATACCTAGCTCCTCAATGGCAGGGACTGTTCCTTTTTTTAATTTGTATCTCTAGTGCCTTATCGAATTATTGAATGAATGAATCACTAAAAGGAGAGAGGAAAAGGTTTAGAACTAGGGTTAGCAAAATCAAAATTAAACAACAAAAAGGCAAAAATATCGTACCATGAGATATTAGTAAGAAGCAACCAGCTTCTTCTGTGATAGAAACCTCACTAAGCAGGTAAAATACTGGCCAGTTGACCATAATATTTGGGTATAGAAAATGTGGAAAATGAGAGAGACACCAAGAGATGAATAAAAGGATTTGGAGCAATTGTGTGTAGGGCTCAGCTGGGTTTAGAGGGAATGGATTTGTAGTAAACTTAAGCAGCTAGTGGGGTTTTGTAACTTTTTTCCCAGCCCAGCTGAGAAATCAGACCATCAAAGTGACCCAGGGTTATAGAGATGGGCACAGGAGAGGATAACAAGAAATATATTGGAAAATAAATACTGGTTCAAGAAACAAAAGAGTCCAGCTCAGTCACTTCCCCTTTATGTCAGGAAATGTTTCTTTAAAAATAAAGGTCAATTCCCTCCCTTCTTTGCTACAGTGGGAGACTATGGGTGTGGATATTTCATATACTGTTAGGCATGGTGGCTGTTTGATTGGGTTTGCTAGAGTTCTTTTTTTCTCTTTTAATCTTTATTATAAAGGATGACTAGCTGGAGAGGGGAGGGGGAGAAGCATATATTCAGAAATGATGTTACATCATTTATCTCCTGACAAAGAGGTGATGAACCTACAATTCAGAAAGAGTTTACATTTTCTTCAAACATGACTTAAATGTGGGAATTTGTTGGGCCCAACTATGCAACTATGTATTGAAGGCTTTATTTTTTTTTGGGGGGGGGGAATGGTATTAAATGTTCTCCATGTGAGGGAAAGGAAGTAGGAGGAACAGATTAGTTTTTTAAATGCTTGGTCATTAAAATAATTTTTAAATAAAAGAAATTAAGGTGATATAAAAACAAAAGATAGTAAAAAGATTAGAAAAAGAAGAGAGAATGCATGGAAATGGTAGCCATCAAATAGCTTCATAAAAAATAAATTGACTCTATCTTAAGAAACAGGAAATGACTGTTTACTGACATGGAGTCATTTCCAAATCAGCTGTCTCTATGTGCAGTTAGATCATCGAATATTTGGAGCAAAGGTCAAAATCAATAACAACTTAGAAGAAGGGATAAAAATGAGAGAATGACTCTGCATGCAATTATAGCTGCTCCAACAGGACCTGTGCAAACAAGCTATCGACTGCAAAAATGGGAAACAGACAAAAGTAGTGGCACTAAAAATGAAGATGACAAGTTTAATTGGTATAAAACATTCATAGCAAGGAGGCCAAAAGAGCCCAGAAACCATCTCAACCAGGAAATGCTTGAACATTTTACCAAATGGAGAACTGTGGCAGCCAAGGGGAGCACCAACTCATTTGTAAATGCATAAATGCACAAAAGAATACAAACTTATTTGTAAAATATTATGGAGGGGGATGACTGAAGAATAGGAGCAGAACTAATTCACGAAACAGTGAGAAGCAATGGAGGGGAAGACAAGTCTGTAGAGAATTTGACAGGATACCCAGCTATGCTAGATCATTCTGAGAATATCTGTCAATAAAATGGGAAATCAGTAAAGCAATAAATGTTTGTTATATGCCTTCTATGTACCAGGCACTGTGCTAAGTGCTGGAGATTCAAAGAAAGGTAAAAGACAGTCCCTTCTCTCAAGTATTTCACAATTTAATGGGGAGACAACAAGGAAGGGGAAGGTGAGAGATAATGAGGGGTTGAGGATGACATCTAGGTTACAAGCCCAAGTAACTGGGAGGAGTTACTTAATAGTAATAGGGAAGTTAGGAAGAGAGGAGGGTTTGAGGGGAAAGATCATTTCAATTTTGAACATATTCAATTTAAGATCTCTATGGGATATTCAGTTCAAGATGTCTGTCCAATAGACAGTAAGAAATGCTAGACTAGAGGTCAGGAGAGAGGTTAGATCTGGACAAGCAGATCTAAGAGCCATCTGCATGGAAATGATAACTGAAATCAATGGAGCTGATGAGATCATCAGAGTGAAATATATAGAGGGACAAGAGAAGAGGGCTTAAGACAGAGCCCTGGAGGACTTCCAATATTCATGGACAATACCTGGATGAAGATCTAGCAAAGAAGACCGAGGAGCAGTCAGATAGATAAGACAAGAACCAGGAGAAAGTAGAGAACCTAGAGAAACCTGGAACCTAGAGAAAGAGAAGGGGGGCTGCAGAGAGGCCAAGAAGGATGAAGATTAAAAAAAGGCAAGTAAGATTTGGCAAGTAAGAGATAGTATTTTGAAGAGACCAATTTTATTTATTTTTTATAATTTATTTTTAGTTTTCAACATTTACTTCCATCAGATTTTGAGTTTTAATTTTTCTCCTCCCCCCTCCCCAAGATGGTGTGCAATCTGATATAAGCTCTACTTACACATTCATATGAAGCATATTTTCACATTAGTCATTATGTAAAGAAGAATTAGAACTAATGGGAGGAACCACAAGAAAGAAGAATCAAAACAAAACAACAAAAGAGAAGGAGAGCAAATAGTATGCTTCCATCTGCATTCAGACTCCAAAGTTCTTTCTCTAGATGTGGATAGCATTTTCTCTCATGAGTCTTTTGGAGTTGTCCTAGATCCTTGCATTGCTGGGAAGAGGTAAGTCTATCAAAGTCAGTTGTCAAACAATGTGACTGTTACTGTGTACAGTATTTGAAGAGAACAGTTTTAGTTGAATGATAAGGTTGGAAGTCAGAATGTAGACAGTTAAGAAGAAAGTGTGAGGAAAGGTAGTAGAGACACCTATTGTAGGTGGCCTTCTCAAGTTTAACCATGAAAGGCAGGAGAGATAGGATGATAGCTAGTGGGGATGGATGGTTCAAGTGAGAGTTTTTTGGGGACTAAGAGACATAGGCATGTTTGTAGGCAATAAGGAATCAGTCAGAAGACAGAGGTTGAAGATAAATGAGAAAGTAGGGATGATAGAAGAGGCAATCTGCTGGAGAAGATGGGATAGACTGGGTTCACTTGTGCATGTAGAGATATTTGCCTTGGCAAGCAGAAGGGCCACTTCTTCATGTGAGATAGGAGTGAAGAAGGATGCTAATGACAGAAGGCATCTGAAGGATGTGAGATGAAGAAAAGAGGAGAAGAGAGAGGTCTCAGTGAATGGCCTTAATTTTTTCAGTAAAATATTAGTCAAGGTTCTCAGCTGAGAGGGTGGAGGAAGGGGAGCCATGGAAGGTTTGAGGAAAGATGTAAAGGTTTAGAAGAGCCACTGGAGAGTGGGATAGTGAGTTAACAAGGGAAGTGTAAAAGGTACCTTGCAGCAGTGAGAGCCCTGTTGGGGTTATGTAACATAAATTCATAGTCACCTAGTCAGCATGACTTCATGATTTTCTCCAGTTTTGTTCAATAGCACATGCATAGGAGCAAAGGCATAGATAGATAGTGATCTGAGGCTGTGGCTTGGCAGAACAAGGTCAATCAAGGGGTTAAAAGACTCAGGAGAGGGGCAGCTAGGTGGCGTAGTGGATAGAGCACCAGCCCTGAAGTCAGGAGGACCTGAGTTCAAATCTGGCCTCAGACCAAACACTTGACACTTACTAGCTGTGTGACCCTGGGCAAGTCACTTAACCCTAGTTGCCTAAAAAAATTTTTAAAAGGCTCAGGAGAAGAAGAAAGTAATAGAGTCGAACTGATTGTAATAGAGTTGAACTGATTCACCAAGCGATCAAAATGGAAAAGGAAGAAGAGTGTGGCTAGGGTCTGGGAGAGAACTGCAGGATATCCTGCAGAATAAAAGGATTAGAGTTTACAGTATACATGAAGAACAGGGTTTGAGGTTGGAAGGCAGAGAGACAGGTGAAATGATAGTAGACTGTGATTAGATAAGGGGATTTCAGGGTTCATGAACATGGAAGTGGTACATTTGTGGGTGAAATAAGAGTAACACCATCTTTGTGTGTAACTAAAGTAGGGTGAAAGAGTAGATCATGTGAAATGAGTAAATTGAGGAACTGTGAGTTTAGGATGTTTGAGGGAGTATCAGTATGCACGTTGAAGTCCCCTAGTATGAGGGCAGAAGTTGAGGAAGAGAGAAAGAAGAAGAGTGTCATGGAGGTGCACAGATAGCAGCTATTAGAATTTTGATTAGGTGGTAGCTATGGATTGAGTGAACCTCAAAGGAGGAGACATTACTGGGTGACAGTGGTAGAAAGAGAACATGGAGGTGGCAGTGGAGAACAAGGAGTATTCCAACTCCCCCACCTCAACCAGTGATTCCAGAGGAATGAGTGAAAGTACAGCCAGTACTTGAAAGGGAGGCCAGGGAAGCTGCGTCATCAGGAAAGAGCCAGCTCTCAGTGAGAGCCAGAAGATGGAAGGAATGGGAAAGGACAAGATTTAAAATGAAATTAGGTTGATTGGAGCAGGCATTCCAAAGGAAAGGAGGAAGCTAAACAGACATAAAATGGGACAGCTCTTCTGGTGTTTGCATAGAGATACTTTCTCATCACTGCTGACAGGAAAACTACCACATTTAGACTCTGCACCCAATGGACTACGTGAGAAAGTAGCAATGAAGTCAGGAAACTTGGCTGGACCTGATCAAGTACATACAGGAAAAAGCCTATGCTTCTGACAACACAATTTTTAAAATAGTCAGGAATCAGTTTCAAATTATATCAAGACCTAGAAGATTCCAAGAGAATAGAAAGATCAGAGAGAGTACTTTTATTTAAAAAACAAAA
This sequence comes from Vombatus ursinus, assembly GCF_900497805.2. Lineage (NCBI taxonomy): Eukaryota > Metazoa > Chordata > Mammalia > Diprotodontia > Vombatidae > Vombatus > Vombatus ursinus. The sequence continues at coordinate 12,299,884 of NW_020954563.1, forward strand.
GAAAACAAGAAAATATACAAAACCACCAACCCATCTTCCTACTTTCTTATCTCTATAAAATCTTTTTGAGAATGGTCTATGCTCCCATTGAGCATATTGTTGATGAAAACAGGAGAAGGAAATAAGTTGTTGTTGTTCAGCCATTTCAGTTGTGTCCGACTCTTTTCTTAGGATTTTCTTGGCAAAGATACTGGAGTGGTTTGCCATTTCTTTCTTTAGCTCATTTTACAGATGAGGAAACTGAGGCAAACAGGGTCAAGCGACTGGCCCAGGGTCACAGAGCTAGTAGATAGATTTGAACTCAGAAAGATGAGTCTTCTTGATTTCAGGCCTGGCACTCTTTCCACAGTGCCACCTAGTTGCCTTTCACAAATGATTTTCTACAGGAAACCACTTCTTCATTATCACAAAACTGAGAACCATAAAGAATATAAGATCACACTGTCTCTTGTTTGTTGATTACAAAAAACCATCTGATTTGGTGGAGCAAAATAAAACTTAAAATGAAAATAAACAAACCTCATCAACAAGGTATCTTCCATACATATTTTAAAACTAGACAAGATTCCATGACAGATGTAGCCAGGAAGATAACATTATTCAATAATCTGCTGATTATCAACATCCATTGAAGCATAAAACAGAAAGACATATGTTTACCATATGTTTGTCACTGTCATGATGGATATTCTGCACAGTCAATTAGAAAAGGGATTCTATATTGACAGCAAGAGTTTCCTGTTTGCAGATAACATTGCACTGGTTATGTTGAGCCCCAGAACACTACAAGCCCTCTTGAGTGAGATCCTCTTCAAAGAAATTGACCCAGCCATCCACACAGGGGAAATAGAGTAGATGAAGGATGTGTGTTACCCATATGATGACATGCAAGTATATGGGAAACCTATCAAGTTACTCCATTGGCACATGAATCTCGTACAGACATTGGAGATGGACAATGCACTGGGTCCATCTCTTTAATACCAATATTCTCCCTGTGATACTATAAAGCTATAAAACACAGAATTCAATTTCAAAAAAGTCATCACTTTAGATTAGCCAAAGAGTAATTAAAAGATAGCTAGTGGCTATAAGAAAATTCAATATCTTAAATGCTAGAAATAGTACCAATTACACCCAAGGACTCACATTGGGCATCAACGTCAATGAGTCATAGAATAAGATGAGAGAGAGATTAAGGACTCTGAAAGATGGCAGATTTAGATCTCAAAGGGGACAATGAAGAGGTCCAAAGTAGTAGTAGATGGAAGCAGATGGAGCTCAAGAAGTAAGGGGGCAGGTCTGTAACCCAAAAAGATCATAAAAAAGGGGAAAGGACCCACATGTACAAAAATATTTATAGCAGCTCTTTTTGTAGTGGCAAAGAATTGGAAATTGAGAGGATGCCCATCAACTGGGTAATGGCTGAATAAGTTGTGGTATGTGAATGTAATGGAATACTATTGTGCTATAAGAAATGATGAGCAGGAAGACTTCAGAAAAACCTGGAAAGACCTACATGAACCGATTCTGAGTGAAGTGAGCAGAACCAGGAGAACAATGTACACAATAACAGCCCCATTGTGGGATGACTGACGAAAGTCATAGACTTGGCTCTTCTCAGCAATGCAAGGATCTAAGACAACTCCAAAGACTCACAATGGAAAATGTTGTCCACATCCAGAGAAAGAACTATGGAGTCTGAATGCAGATAGAAGCATACTAATTGCTCTCTTTTTTTTTTGGCTTGTTTCTTTCTTCTTTCTTGTATGTAGTTCCTCCCATTGGTCCTAATTCTTGATTACAACATGACTAATGTGAAAATATGTTTAATATGAATGTATATATAGAGCCTATATCAGATTGCACAGTGTCTTGGGGAGGAAGAAGAGGAGAGAGGGGGAGAAAATTTAAAACTCAAAAGTTTATAGAAGTGAATGTTGAAAACTAAAAATAAATAAATGAACAAATAAATAAATAAAAGAAATGATGAGCAGGCAGATTTCAGAAAAACCTGGAAAGACATGAACTGATGCAAAGTGAAATGAGGAGAACCACGAGAACATTGTGCATAGTAACATTGTGTGATGATCAATATGAATGACTTACCTCTTTTTGGCAATACAATGATCCAAGATAATTACAAAAGACTCATGATGGAAAATGCTATCCACATCCAGAGAAAGAACTGATGGACTCTGAATGCAGTTCGAAGCATTCTATTTTCACTTTAACTTTTAGTGATTTTTTTTCTTTTGGTCTGTTTCTTCTTTCATAACTGTGACAAATATGGAAATACATTTTACATGATTGCATATTATATATATATATATATATATAACCTATATCAAATGGCTTACCATTTTAGGAAGAGGGGAGGGAAGGGAGGGAGAAAATTTTGAAACTCAAAATTTTGTAAAAATGAATGCTAAAAAATTGTCTTTACACATAATTGGAAAAATACTATTTTTTAAAAAAGAAGAGGGCAACAGCATTATACAGTCTTAAGGAAAGTGAGACAGTCCTGGTTGGGCCCTGGAGCGGAAAGATTTGGGGGTGGGGAGTAGGGAATGATAGAGGAATAGTATAGTATCAAAGGAATGGTCTAGAAAGGCCTGGGGAGAATGAGTCCTTGAATAGTAGATGATCTCTTCCTAGAACCTATTCCTCACCCTCTTCTCCATCGGCAGTTCTTCTACCCTTTAGTACTTTCTCAGGCAATTACCTCTACTTTGAATTCATTTTTCTCCCTTTCCCATCTGGACCCTATAGTTAACTAATTCAGCTGCACGGTATCTCTCAAATCCTTTGCTCCCCTGTCCTATGGACTCCCATGCCTTGCCAAAACCTCAGCCCTGCATCACTGCCACCTACTCAGGTACTGATGGACAGAACTGGAGGAAATCAGACAACTGACCTGACTGGATCCCCTATAAATTTGTATTATCTAACTTCAGCTGGGCTTTCCCCACAGAGGGTAGTCTTTCCTAATTGATTTCCTATTTCATTCTCCACTGAAATTGTTCCTTTTCTCTCTTCCAACCTTCCACGCCTTCCTTTTTCCTCACCCTTTCAGCTGAAGACCTCACCTCTTATTTTACTGAGAAATTTGAGGCCATTTGATGGGCTCTCACTATTCTCCTTTTCATCTCAAAACTTCCTGACAGAACGAGACATATATTTTTGTATACAGCTCAGCTAACATGGGAATCTGTTGTTTGACTGTTCGTATTTGTTACAAGGATTTAGTTCTTGTTTTACGGGGTTTTTTTTCTTTTCCTGAGGGGAGGGGGAAGTTAGAAGCAGAGAAAGCTTGTGATAGGATTGCCAAAAAAAAAAAAGAAAAAGAAAAAGAAAAAGGAAAGAGAATCACTGAAACATCTTTTTAAAAGAAAACAGAAGGAAGGCCAGAAGGAAACATGGAGAAGCAGTAGAGCTTTGAAAATTATATGTTGAATGTATAATCCTTAAAAGTAAAAGCAAGTTGTATGTAATAGATATTCACAGATTCATGCAGGATCCTCTTTTTTTCTGTTTTACTTTTTATATGGAAATGCTCATTTTATTTGTTGAAATAAGGTTCAGACAAAAAGTCCAGAATATCAAGGGAACGAATGAAAAGAAATACAGGGGAAGGTGGCCTAGCCATTCCAGATCTTAAATTGTATTATAAAGCAGCAATCATCAAAAGTGCTTGGTACTGGCTAAGAAATAGACTGGTGGATCAGTGGAATAGGTTAAGTATGCAAGACACAGTAGTCAATGACTATAGTAACCTATTATTTGATAAACCCAAAGACCCCAGCTTCTGGGATAAGAACTCACTCTTTGACAAAAACTGCTGGGAAAACTAGAAAAGAGTATGGCAGAAACTAGGCATAGATCAAAATTTCACACCATATACCAAAATAAAGTCAAAATGGGTTCATGATTTGGATATAAAGGCTGATACTGTAAGCAAACTAAGAGAGCAAGGAATAGTTTACCTATCAGATTTATGGAGAACAGAAGAATTCATGACCAAACAGGAGATAGAGAACATCATGAAAAGCAAAATGGATAACTTTGATTACATTAAATTGAAAAGTTTTTGCACAAACAAAGCCAATGCAACCAAGATTAGAAGGAAAGTAGAAAATTGGGAAAGAATTTTTACAACCAGTCTCTCTGATAAGGGCCTCATTTCTAAAATATATAGAGAATTAAGTTAAATTCATAAGAATAGAAATCATTCCCCAATTTGATAAATGGTCAAAGGATATGAGCAGGCCATTCTCAGATGAAGAAATTAAAGTCATCTATAGTCATATGAAAAAATGCTCTAAATCACTATTGATTAGAGAAATGCAAATCAAAACAACTTTGAGGTACCACATCACGCCTATCAGATTGGCCAACATGACAAAACAGTAAAATGATAAATGTTGGAGAAGATGTGGGAAAATTGGAACAGTAATGCATTGTTGGTGGAGATGTGAAATGATCCAATCATTTTGGAGAGCAATTTGGAACTATGTTCAAAGGGCTATAAAAATGTGCATACCTTTTGACCCAGCAGTAGCACTTTCTAGGGCTATATCCCAGGAAGATCATACAAATGGGAAAAAGACCCACATGTACAAAAATATTTATAGCAGCTCTTTTTGTGGTGGCAAAGAATTGGAAATTGAGAGGATGCCCATCAATTGGGGAATGGCTGAGCAAATTGTGGTATATGAATGTAATGGAATACTATTGTGCTATAAGAAGTGATGAACAGGCTGACTTCAGAAAAACTTGGAAAGACTTGAATGATATGATGCTTAGTGAAGTGAGCAGAACCAGGAGGATGTTGTACACAGTAACAGCCATGTTGTGCGATGACTAATATTGATAAACTTAACCCTTCTCAGCAATACAAGAATCTAAGACATCTCCAAAGGCCTCATGACGGAAAATGCTATCCACAAAGAAGAAAGGACTATGGAGTTTGAATGCAGATCGAAGCATACTATTTGCTATTTTTTTTTCTTCTGTTGGGTTTTGTTTCCTCTTTCTGGTGGTTCCTCCTATTGGTTCTAATTCTTCCTTAGAACATCACTAATGTGAAAATTATGTTTAATAGAAATATATATGTATGGCCTATATCAGATTGTGCACCGTCTTGGGGAGGGAAGTGGGAGGGAAGGGGGAGAAAAATTTAAAACTCAAAAACTTATTGTTGATAATTCAAAATAAATTAATTAAAAAAAAGAAATAAGGTTCAGAGTAAAGCAACAACAACAAAAATATTTTAAACCCTTGACGTCTCCTCCTTTACTAAAATCTCTGAAAATGGGATGGCCTATCCTTTACCTGTGCCCTTGATCCCAGTCCTTCCCATTCTCTCCTGCAGATTGCTCCTTCGATCATCCCCTGACCTCCAATCTTCAGGCTCTCTACCCATCTACTTATTCCTTCCCTGAAGTCATCAAATATGCAAGCCTCTCTCATCCTTAAAAAAAAAACCTTCATTAGATCCTGCCATCCCCTCAAGCTATTGTCCTGTCTATCCTCTTTTCTTTTTTAAAAAATGTATTTAATATTTTTCCCAATCATATGTAAAATCAATTTTTAGCATTCATTTTTAAAACTTTGAGTTCCAAATTCTCTCCCTTCCTCCCTCCTCACCTTCCTCATTGAGAAGGAAAGCAATTCTATATAGCTTACACATATGTAGTCATGCTGAACATATTCCCATATTAATCATGTTGTGAAAGAAAACATAGACCAAAAAAAAACCCTCAAGAAAAATAAAGTAAAAAAAACAAAACTATGCTTCAATATGTGTTCACACACCATCAGTTCTTTCTCTGGGGATGGATAGCATTTTTCATCCTAAGTCCTTCAGAGTTGTCTTGGATCTTTGTATTGCTAAGAATAGCTAAGTCATTCACAGCTGATCAATCATCTTAAAACATTGCTATTACTTTGTACACAGTGCATTTCACTTTGCATCAGATCATATAAGTCTTTCCAGGTTTTTCTAAGAGCATTGTACTCATTATTTCTTATAGCACAATAGTATTCCATCATAATCACATAGTACAGTTTCTTGAGCCATTCCCCAATTGATGGACATCTTCCCAATTTCTAACTCCCTGCCAACAGAAAAGAAGTGATATAAATATTTCTGTACATATAGGTCCTTTTCCCTTTCGTTTTGTTTTATTTTGTTTTAATCTCTTTTTGGATACAGACTTAGTAGTGGCACTGCCGGGTCAAAGAGTGTATGCATGGTTTTATAGCCCTTTGGGCATAGTTCCAAATTGCTCTGAAGAATGGTTAAATCAGTGCACAACTCCACCAAGAGTGCATTAATGTCTCATTTTCCCCATATCCCCTCCAACATTTGTCATTCTCCTTTTCTGTCCTATTAACCAATCTAATAGGTATGAGGTAGTACCTCAGAATTGTTTCAATTTGCATTCCTCCAATCAATAACTATTTAGAGCACCTTTCCCTATGGCTATAGATAGCTTTGATTACTTCATCTGAAAATGGTTCATATCTCTTGATCATTTATCAATTGGAGAATGGCTCCTATTTTTATAAATTTGACTCAGTTCTCTGTATGTTTGAGAAATGAGGTCTTTATCAGAGAAACTTGCTTTGAAATTTTTTTTCACAGTTATGATTGCTAAATGTATTTCTCTCCATCCTATTCTTCCACCCTGTTTATTCTATTTTCTCTCTTTCACCCTGTCCCTCCTCAAAAGTGTTTTGCTTCTGACTACCCCTTCCCCCAATCTGCCCTCCCTTCTATCACACCCATTCCTTTCCTCTTTTCTCATCCAACCGCCTAGAAAAAGCTATCTACTCTGCCTTCCCTTCCTCCTTTTCCACTCCCTCCTCCACCCTTTGCGATCTGATTTCTGACATTATCACTCAACTCTCCAAACTCTCTAAAGTTATCAACAATCTTTTAATTGTCAGATTTGATCTTTTCTCAGTCTTCATCCTTCTTTACTTCTCTGCTACATTTGACACTGTTTACTACTTTTTCCTGGCTACAGTCTCTTCTCTGGGTTTTCACAACTCCCTCTCTCTCTCTCTCTCTCTCTCTCTCTCTCTCTCTCTCCTTTTCTCTCTCTGTTTCTCTCCTCTCCCTCTCTCCTCTCTTTCTTTCTCTCTCTTCCTTCTCTCTTTCCCCCTCTCTCCTTTTCTCTCTCTTGTCTCTCTCCTCTCCTCTTCCTCTCTCTCTCTTTCTCTCTCTCCTTTCTCTCTTTATCCCTCTCTCTCCTTTTCTTTCCCTGTCTCTCTCCTCTCCTCTCCATCTCTCTCTTCTCTCTCTCTCTCTCTCTCTCTCTCTCTCTCTCTCTCTCTCTCTCTCTCCTTTTCTGATCCTTCTTTGCCTCCTTTGTTGGATCTTCATTCATGTCAAACCAACTAATTGTGAGTATCCCCCAAGGTTCTACCCTGGGCTCTCTTCTCTTTTCTTCCTACATTCTGACTTGTTGATCTCATTTGCTCCCACTGGTTCATTTATCGTTTCCCTGAATATGATTCCCAGATCTCATATAGATTCAGCCTTAGTCTCTCTCTTGAGCACTGGTCTTGCATCACTAACTGGCTACTAGACATCATAGACATCAAAAACTCAACATGTCTAAAACAGAACATGATATCTTTCCCCCAAACCCACTCCTCTTCCAAACATCACTCTTCCTGTCTCTCAGATTTGTAACCTCGGTGTTATTTTCCTCCTCATTCTCTCTCACCCTATATATAGAATCAGTTGCCAAATCTCGTTTCTCTCTCCACATCTCTTCTTCTCACTCCTCACACAGCTTAACACCTTAATTCAAACCCTCATTTGTCCTGCCTGATCTATTGCAATAGTCTCCGTCTTCTCATTTGTTTCCAGGCCTCAAGCCTCCCCCTAGCTCCTCGCACAGCTGCCAAAGTGGTTATCCTTAAGTCCAGATCTGACCATGTCACTCCCCTACTCAAGAAATTCCGGTTTCCTCTAGCATCAACTATAAACCCGCATTTGCCCGTCACAAACTGAGTTCAACCTATCTCTCTAATTTCATTACCCATTACCTCCTTTCATGCAGAGTCCAGGATCTAGCCCCAAATTCGCTATCTCGCTATTCCCTGTATGTGACATTCCATTTCCCATCCCCTGTCTCCGTGTTTTTTGCAGGGGTTGTACTCCAATATTTCTTAGGGCCTCCGACAGGTGCTGGCAGGAGGGAAGGTGCAGAACAGGAATCTGGCAACCAGGGCTTGGGTCTCAGGGTCCAGTAGATTCTGGTCTCTCCCCTCAGTGAGCCTCCAGACCAGGGAATGCAATCTCAGCCTGGGGGAAAGCAGGTGCTCCTTGCCTTTGCTTCCCAGAATCTTTCACTTCCTCGGAGCAGCTTCTGCTAAGAAGTCTTTCCTGATCCTCCCATGCTAGTGCCCTCCTCCCCTCCTTCCCTTGGCATTTAACTACCTTGTATTTATTGTGCATAGACATCCATTCATTAAGTAATATTTATTTACTTACTGAAAAAACTGAGGCCTTTTAACGTGAGCTCTCTTTATCTCAGAACCCCTTAACAGGGTGCAGAATGAGCCATACGGTTTTGGACTCAGCCAATGGGGGAATTTGTTTGGCTTGGACTATGCATATTTGTTATAAGGGTTTTTTTTTCTTTTTTCAATTAGTGCAGTCAGGTAGTACATAAATATGTATGGATGTATGTGCATGTTGTCTACCCCAGTAGAATATGAACTCCTTTAGAGTAGGGGCTGTTTAATTTTTGTCTCTGTATCCCAAATATTTATAGTAGATGCCTAAAAAATGCTTGTTGATGTATTGATGTTTTTTGCAGTGAGTGCCGATGGAGAGAATCCTTAGGGCCTTCTACAGGTGCTGGGGGGAGGGGAGGTACAGGACAGGAAACTGGCAATCAGGGCTTGGGCTCTCAGGGTCCAAAAGACCCCTCAGTGAGTTTCCAGAAAATGCAATCCCAGCCTTGGGGAAGGCAGAGCAAAGAAGCATTCTCCAGTTTGGGGGGAGGCTTTCACCTTGGAACTCTCTCCAACATAGCTACACAAAGAATGCTTTTCAAATACGCCTACACACCGACTCCCTCCTCTCTCCTACTTCCAGTGACCTTCCCCGAGGGGGAGGAGACTCCTGGCAGCCCCCTGAAATCCAGGAAAGGGCTAGCGTTTTGTAAGGAACAGCCAGACCTTTGGCCACTTGGAGGAGGCTGTTGGGAAGCCAAACCTGGCTAGATTGGACAGGAGGGGCAAATCCTGGATGTCCCCACCTCCCTGGGACAGGACAAAACTGAACCTAGCCAGAAGTAACCAGCTAGGATGGGAGAGGAGGGAGTCCTCAGGCAGGATTGCAGATGTGGGTCCGGAGCCAGTGGCTTGCGCCCCCTGCTGGTCATTCTGATGTACAGCAGCTCAGTAGCAGCCAGAGCTGGCCCTTCTGTGTGCTTGTGTGTGTTTGTGTTTGTTTGTACAAGTCTCTCCTGTTGCCTAATTCTTTCTCATTCCGTCTTCCTTGACGCTCCTGAACAGGGACTCCCCATTGGCTGCATAGGCTGGGCATAATAGGGTCATAGGGTCAGCATAAGGTCAGAAGCAATGGTATTTTAGGCAGCTGGAAGCAGATGGCGAAAGGGGGTGGGAAACGATGGCTTCCGTTAAACGCTGCTTCTCAACCTTCTCTGCCTTTCCAGAGCCTAGTAAAGGAGCCCATGCTTCTAGTTACCCCAGCCTCAGCTTATACCAGTACACCTTGAGGCCAAGAGCAAGGTGGACACTTACTGGGATGCTGTGTTCCTAGTCAGGCCTCATTCCTGAGCATCAGGACCCCAAGTATGTGTGTATGTATGTATGTATAGGTGTGTGCATGTACATATATACACACACACACACACATGTATGTGCAGGCAGCTAGATGGCTCAGGGGATAGAATGCCTGGCCTGGAGTCAGGAAATTGTTGTTAAGTTGTTTCAGTCATGGCCAGCTCATTGTGACCCCATTTGGGGTTTTCTTAGCAAAGATACTGGAGTGGTTCTTCTATTTCCTTCTCCAGGTCATTTTACAGTTGAGGAAACTGAGGCAAACAGGGTTAAGTGACTTGCCCAGGGTCACACAGGTAGTGAGTATCTAAGGTCACATTTGAACTCAGGTCCTCTTGACTCCAGGGCCAATGCTCAGAAGTCAGGAGGACCTGAGTTCAGATGCAGTCTCAGGCACTTACTAGCTGTGCGACCCTGGGCAAGTCACTTAACTTCTGTTTGCCTTAGTCCACTGGAGAAGGAAATGGGAAACCATTTTATTATCTTTGCCAAGAAAACTGCATACAGGGTCACAAAGAGCTGAACACATCTGCACAACTGAACAACATAGGTATGTGTATATATAATATATGTATACATATGTATATATACATGTGTGTATTCCTATCTATCTCTATCTGTATAACAACTGGCAAATCACTTAACATTCATGGATCACAGTCTCCTCATCAGTACAATGGGCTTAACTCTTATAGTGTAATTATAACCTCAATACAACTTAACTCTTTTAGTATTCGCCTCACAAGGTTTTTGCCTGCAACATTCTTCAAATGAGAGAAAACATGTAAAACTCTTTGTAAAGCATTGTACATTTACTCTTATTGTTCCTAGATTTGTTCCTTCCACACAGTTAGGTACATGATACCTACCTCTCTCTCTCTCTCTCTCTCTCTCTCTCATCATAGCAGACGTTTACATAGCACAAACCAACCATAGGTCTAAAGCTAAGGGAGGTCAGCTAAGGTCATCTAGTCCAACCCAATCATCTCATGGAAACTGAGGAAATGGAGAGGGGGCTTGAGTTCAGACAGGTAGTAAATGCCAGAGGCAGGAGCTGAACCCATGTCCTCTGACTCCAGACTGCCTCCACACCTTGCATGCCGTCATGGGCCGGGTGCTGGTCTGCCCAGGGAGCATATCTGCATCTGTGTGTAGTCTGAGGGGAAATGGGGAGGACAGGCATCGGAAGCATCGTGTGCCTCTCTCACGGTAAGAGTGAGAGCACTCGATGATCTGTCAGGGCTCGGCTCACATTCCACATGTGGGACCAGGCCAGCAGCCCAAGATTCTCTGGGGAGCATCCGTCTCTTCCCTAAACTCCGTCAGACTTTATTTCCTGACCGTGTGCCCTCCTTCTTCGACAATGATCCACATGCTGGAACCTCACCCAGAGAGATGGACGGCTGACTCCGAGGGCAGAACCTTGTAAACACTGGCAGACTCAGTGACCCGGCATTTTAACTCATGTTTCTCTGTTACAGGGGGAGGGTTCAGGTTGGAAGTGGGAGGGAAAGGTATTTCCAGAAATGACTAACATAAAAAACAAAAAGTGTCAGTAAAATTTATTCTTTGAAAAAAAAAAAAAAGAATCTTGTGCCATATCTCATCTTACACCACTGAGTAGGGCATGTGCCTTGTGCTTTGCACGGGGGCACATGTCTATGAGTCTGGCATTATTTCCTGAACTAGAGTTTTTATCTTGAGAGCTGGGCCAAGTCATAAGATCATTAGATCATAGACCTCCAGCCAGAGGGGACCTCAAAGGCTGTGAGTACAATCCACTCATTTTTATGGTTGAAGAAACAGAAGATAAAGGAATTTAGTCTTATTGGTACTTTTCTACTCCTCCTCCCCTCCCCCTCCCCCTCCCACTCCCCCACCCCCTCCCCTACTTCCCCTTCTTCCTCCCCCTTCCCCTCCTCGCCGTCTTCCTCCCCCTCCTCCTACTCTTCCTTCTCCTTGGCCTGTCTCAAGATCAGGTATATAGGAAGCCTATAGCTCAGTAGGAAAAGAACCTAGCCCTAGGTACAAATTCTGCCTCTGATACTTAGCCCCATGTGAGCATAGGCAAGTTATTTAAATTCTCTGAGCCTCAGTTTTCTCATTTGTAAAATGGGTATAATGCTCATACTTTCATTTGGTATTTTATTTTTCCCCAGTTACATGTAAAAACAATTTTTTTTTGGTGAAACAATTGGGGTTAAGTGACTTGCCCAGAGTCACACAGTCCGTGATTGTCATGTGTCTGAGGTCGGATTTGAACTCAGGTCCTACCTGACTGCAGGGCCAGTGCACTATCCACTATGCCACCTAGCTGCCTCAAAATTTTTTTTTTTTTAGGCAATTGGGGTTAAATGACTTGCCCAGGGTCACACAGCTAGTAAGTATTAAGTGTTTTGGTCTGAGGTCAGACTTGAACTCAATTCTTTCTGACTCCAGGTCCAATGCTCTACCAACTGCACCACCTAGCTGCCCCTCTAAAAATAATTTTTAACTTTCGTTTTCAAAACTTTGAGTTCCAAATTCTCTCCTTTCCTCCCTTCCCACCCCCCTTCATTGAGAAGGCAAGCAGTTCTACATAGGTTATACATGTGTAGTCATGTAAAACATTTCCGTAATAGTCTAATGCTCATACTTTCAACCTGAATGTATTACAGAAAGGTGAATTTCCATCTAAAGAACTGTTATGAGGACAGTTCTGTGTGACTGCAGAGGTCAGGGAATGCAGATTCCAGCTCACTATGAGAAAGGACTTTCTTCTAACGCTTAAAGCTAATGATGCAATGAGCTGCCTTAGAAGGTAGTGAGCTCTGACAGTGTGTTTAAGCAGAAGGTAGAGCTACATGACCTCCCCCCCCATCAGGGAGGGTTATACTAGGGATTCCATCCTTTGGTGGGAACTTGAATTCAGGAATCTTTGAGGCCCTTTTCTTCACCTGCACAAAAGGAGATAAGACCTATTTCACCTGATTTTGGTGAGGCTCACATGAGATCATGAAGAACTGCATTTTTAGAGCATTAATAGAAATATTATTATTGTCATTACGCACATGAGAAAAAGTGTGGTATGTTCTAGGCCCCCTATTTACTTTGGATGTTCTATCTTTTTGTCACACCTGTGTCAATGGGTGAATGGGTCTCTGTATACCGCTGCAGGCACCCTAGGCCTTCTGTGGCAAAGAAAGGTGGGTCACACACCCTATTGTTCAATACAGACATATGGATCATATAGATTCGCACTAAACTCTGTTCAAGTGCCAGTCAATTCCAGATGATTCTAACCACTGTAGGATTAACAGGAGCTCATTCTTTAGGGCCCTACTCCGGCTGTTGTAGCAACCATCAATATTTCAAACAGGCCTGCCTTCACTCCAGAGTGACCCTTCCAGCCAAGATGGCTTTAACTTAATTCAGTTCAATAAGAATTTAGTAAATGCCCACCACGTCTAAGACACCATGCTTCTCCCTTTTAGAGTGTGGAGGGAAGGACCTCTAAAAAATGTCAAAAGAACTTGGAATCCCAATTGGCTAGCCACCTTACAATACACTGATTATTCTAGATCAATCCAGATTGTTCTAGAAAGAATAAGCAGGGTTCTGTGATCTGTAAGAGAGACAGATGATTAGATCACATGCACCAACCTATAGGAAGGAGGGTGCTGATGAACTCTGAGGGGAAAGTCAGAGGATTAATCATAGTCTAGGATTTAGAACTGGAAGGGACCTTGGAAATCACTTGGCCCAATCCCCTTGTTTTACAAAAAAAGAAACTGAAATTCCAAGAGGTTGTGTGACTTGCCCATGGTCACAGAGCAAGCAAGCAGCACAGTAAAAATTCCAACATTTTGATGACAAATCCAGTGTTTCCTTGTCTAGGCTAAAAGTCATCTAAAATGTCAAGATCCTGCTTGCCTGTGGGGGAAAGGGCAGATTTGTTTCTACTTTTTTTTTTTTAAGGGCAAATTTTCCAGGCTTTTGTCCAAGGGGCAGAGGTGGCAGGGAGGGAACCCAGAGGGAACCAGTCAGTCCTACAGTCGCCATTTTGAGATTTTGAGAGAAATCCTTTGATGTGGCCTGGCCACTCAGTATGTAAACATTTTCTGAGGTCCCCTCTGAACTGATCAGGTCTTCATTGGGGACCTATGCTAGAGCTAGGAGAATTAAAGACTCCTAGACTGACTGAGTAGTGGAGATACTAGACATCTACAGTATATGGTAAAAGATATCTCATTGGGCCGCTAAATAGTGCAGTGAATAAAGCCCAAGGCCTAAAGTCAGAAAGACCTATTTCAAATCCAGACTCAGGCATTTACTAGCTGTATGATCCTGAACAAGTCATTTAACCTCTGTTTGCCTCAGTTTCCTCATCTGTAACAATGAGGATAATAATACTTTCTAGGGTTGTTTCAAGGATCAAATAATCGTAAAGCACTTAGCATAACGCCTAGTACATAGTAAGTTCTATATAAACGCTAGCTATTATCATCCCCCCATAGCCTCAAAATACAACTGCTTGGTGAATGTTATGTATGAATTTGGTTCCAGTCTCTGGGGCCCAGAGTCCTTGCCATCCACTCTCTCTCTCTGGGTCTCTGATACTTAACTTACTTTTTTTTTTTTTTTTTTTTTTATATGAGGCAATTGGGGTTAAGTGACTTGCCCAGAGTCACACAGCTGGTATTATGTATCTAAGGCCGGATTTGAACTCAGGTCCTCCTGATGCAAGCACCTAAAGCCCCTATGTGCTTTTGCAAAATACTGTGCTAAAGCCTTAATTGCTGACTGCTTGGCCTGGGTGCCTCCTCTATTAGGAACTTTCTTCTTGGGCCAAGTAGGTGAGAAACCTGTGGGTGAGCACATGTGATTCCCATGCGCTCCTGGTTCATGGACAGGTTTCCTCCCTGCCCCCCAAACCACATCTGCCTGACTGCTGCTCTCTGATCTGCCTCCAAGCAAGGGAAAGGTGAACAGGAATGAGGGCAGTCTTCACCTCACTCACTTTTATAAACCAGCCTGAAGTTCCTTAGGGAATAATGTTAGAAAACCAAATAATCTTGGGGGTAGCCTCAGTCCCTGAAACTTGTCCCCTAGAAGGCACCCAGCTCCAACCTAGACAGCTGTCTCAGTCTCTGAGATCTGATCAGGAATTGTCTTTCATTCTCTTAACAAGGTTCTAATGGGAAAGACCAGCCAAAATGGTGGATTAGCAAGCAGTTACAGAGCTGTTCCACAAATATCTAGAAGATGGGCCAGACTGAGTTCTAATCAGACAATTTAAGGAAAAAAAATCATAGTGAGTCATTTTTCCAGCTCAGATCAGCCAAGGCAAACAGAGGTTTGCAGACAATGGAGCCTGTACTCTGATTTGAGGACACAAGCCTGCCAGCAATAATTTTGTTAAATTAAACTAATTCTAATCTAAACATTTCTGCTTTGAGACATAAAAATCCAGTCAGTCTTTCATCTCTACAATCCATCTTCCACCATGAAGCTACCACAATATTCTTTCTAAGGCTCAGGCTTTTTTATTTTATTCCATTTTATTCCTCTGCTCAGAAACTTTCAATAATTACCCAATTGCCCCCAGGAAAAATAGCAAATTTCTCAATCTGGCAATTCCATCCCTCTGAATTAGGAAGACTCTTGTTCAGTTCTCGCCTCAGACACTTACTGGCTGTGTGAGTATGGCCAAGTCAAGTCAAGTCTGGTCAACAAACATTTATCAAGCACTTTCTATATGTCAGCAAAGTGCTGAGGATACAAAGAAAGGACCAGTCCCTACCCATAAGGAGCTCATAGTCTAATGGTGAAGACAATAGGCAGAAGGCTAGCTACATACAAGATACAGGCAGGATAAAATTGTAGGAGATCTCAGCACTAGCATGGAGGGTGGGGGTGATGGCAGAAAAGACCTCTTGCAGAAGGTAGGATTTGAGTTGACTCTTAGAAGGACGCCAGGGGTAGTCACAACCTCTTTAGTTTCCTCATTTGAAAACTGAAGGGGTTGAATTCAGTGTCCTCTAAGCTCCCTTCCAGCTTTAAATCTATGAAAAGTGTGGCGTCTGCTATATCCTTATTTCATACTGCTCCCCTTTATGAATGCAACATTCCAGCCAACCTAAATTCCTTTCCATTTCCCCAAATGACTCATTTTCCATCTCTAGGCTTTCACACGAGCATTTCCCCTGCCTCGAAGATAGATAGAGTAGATAAATGACAGCTAGATAAGTAGACAACTGGTGGATAGATGATCATATATGATAGAAAGACAGATAAATGGTAGCTAGATAAATGATGATTGATTAGATAGATAAATGATTGACAGAAAGATAAATGATAGCAGATAAATAAATGGTAGGTAATCAATTAATTAGGTAGATAAATGATAGTATATAAATGGTAGAGAAAGGATGGGTGATAGATTATATTGATAAATGATAGACAGACAAAGAGGTAGACAGAGCATTTACTATACCCTTACTAGGAGCCCTACACCGTGCTAAGCACTAAGGACACAAATAAAAGCCTGTACTGACTCTTCATGTCTGACTTGCAGAATCTTCTTTTTTTAAATTTTTAACATGTGTTTTTAAAACTTAGGGTTACAAATTTTCTCCCTTCCTCCCTCCCCACCCACCCTCATTGAAAAGGCAAGCATCTCGATACAGGTTATAGATGTGTAGTCATGCAAAACACTTCCATAGTAGTCCTGTTGTGAAAAACTAAGTATATTTCCCTTCATCCTATCCTACCCCCCATTTATTCTGTTCTCTCTTTTGACCCTGTCCCTCCTCAGAAGTGTTTGCTTTTGATTATCCCCTCCCCTAATCTGCCCTCCCCTCTATTAACCCTATGCTCTCTTGTCCCCTTCCCTATTTTCCTGTAGGGTAAGATAGATTTCCATACCCCATTGTGTATGTTATTCCCTCCTTAAGCCAAATCCTATGAGAATAAAATTCACTCATTCCCTCATCTTCCCCCTTTTTCCCTCCATTGTAATGGATGAGATGGATGGATGAGATATTTTACCTCATTCTACTTCTCCCTTTCTCCTTCTCCCAGTATAATCCTCTCTCATCCCTTAATTTCATTTTCCAGATATCACCCCTTCATCTTCAACTCACCGTGCCCTCTATCTATCTATATATACACATAATTTTTTTCCCTCCCACTACCCTAATACTAACAAAGGACTCATGAGTTACCAATATCATCTTTCCCTGCAGGAATGTAAACAGTTCAACCTTAATAAGTCTCATGATTTCTCTTTCCTGTTTACCTCTTCCATGTTTCACTTGACTGTTGTATTTGAAGGTCAAATTTTCTATTCAGCTCTGGTCTTTTCCACAGGAATGCTTGAAAGTCCCGTGTTTCATTGAATGATCATTTTTTTACCCTGAAGGATTATACTCAGTTTTGCTGGGTAGGTGGATTCTAGGTTGTAGTCCTAATTCCTTTGCCCTCCGGAATATCACACTCCATGCCCTCCGGACCCTTAATGTAGAAGCAGCTAAATCTTGTGATATCCTGACTTTGTTTCCACAATACTCGAATTGTTTCCTTCTGGCTGCTTGCAATATCTTCTCCTTGATCTGGGAGTTCTGGAATTTGGCTACAATATTCCTAGGAGTTTTCCTTTGGGGATCTCTTTCAGGAGGTAATCAGTAGATTCTTTCAATTTCTATTTTGCCCTCTGGTTCTAAAATCTCAGGGCAGTTTTCCTTGATAATTTCTTGAAAGATGATGTCTAGGCTCTTTTTTTGATCATGGCTTTTCAGATAGTCCAATAATTTTTAAGTTCTCTCTCCTAGATCTATTTTCCAGGTCAGTTGTTTTTCCAATGAGGTATTTCACATTCTCTTGTACTTTTTCATTCCTTTGGATTAGTGTTACAGTGCCTTGTTTTCTCAAATTGTCACTAGCTTCCAATTTCTCCATTCCAATTTTTAAGGAAGTATTTTCTTCAGTAAGCTTTTGAACTTTCTTTTCCATTTGGCCAATTTTGCTTTTTAGGGCATTCTTCTCCTCATTGGCTTTTTGGACCTCTTTTGCCATTTGGGTTAGGCTATTTTTAAGGCGTTATTTTCTTCAGTATTTTGGGGGGTTTCCTTTAGCATCACTGTCAGTTTTTCCTCTACTTCTCTTACTTGCTTCTCAAAATCCTTTTTGAGCTCTTCCATGGCCTGCGACCAATTCATATTTTTCTTGGAGGCTTTGGATGTAGGACCGTTGGCTTCATTGTCTTCTTCTGGTTGTATGTTTTGATCTTCTTTGCCATCAAAGTAAGATAATATAGTCTGACTCTTTTTGTGCTGCTTGCTCACGATCTTGGCCAATTATTTGAGTTATAAACTCTTTGTTAAGATAGGAGTCTGTTTCCAGTGTGGAGAATGTACTGTCCCAAGCTTCAGGGGTTTTGTGCAGCTGTTTTCAGAGATACTTCTAGGGACCTATAAATTTTCGGTTCTTCCAAGGTGTTATGATCAAGGGCAAGTTGTTTACTCCTTTCCTGGCCTGTGCTCTGGTCTATGAGCACTCTTTTCTGACTTGGAACTGTGAGGAGGGTTTCCTCTCCACAGCCACTACAAGCTCCACCATGCCAGCGCTCCTCCTCGCCTCAGGACTGCCACTCAGAACTGTGACCCAGATCCAAGCATGGGCAAAGCAAGAGAATCCCACAGCAGCAGAGAGATCCCTGCAATCCCCTTCTTATCATCCACTCGATTCCCCCTCAGTCTGTGGTCCAGAAGCTCAGGAGGCAGCCACTGCCCCAGGGAATGGGGCTGGAACCCCACCGTCCTTCTCTCTCAGCACAATAGAAACAGACTTTTCCCACTGACCTTCTAAGTTGTCTTTAGTGTTCGTGGGTTGAGAAGTCTGGAAACCACCACAGCTGCCTGCGATTCAGTCCTCTGAGGCCTGCTCCAGGGTCACTGCAGCCTGTGTGCCCACGCTGAACTGTGCTCCTCTCCCAGCCTGGCGCGATGTACCTTTCCAATCAACCATCCAGGCTGTCTTTGGCTGGAAATTTGTTTCACTCTGGCTTTTTGTGGGTTCTGCTGCTTTAGAATTTGTTTAGATCCATTTTTTATAGGTATTTGGAGGAGTCTCGGGGAGATCTCAAGCAAGTCACTGCTTTTACTCCACCATCTTGACTCCGCCACTCCACCATCTTTCTTTTCTTCAAAGCTCAACTCAGGCCCCACCTCTCCTATGAACCCCTGATACCCTCCCATTGTTAGTGTGCCTCAATTTTTTTGTATTACATTTATTTGAATACATATTGTATTCCTCCTCATAGAATGTAAGTTCCAAGAGGAAAGGGATTGTTTCTGTTTCTGTCTATAGGACCCCCTCTGGACTCATTCCACTCCTCTCGCACTTGCATTCACACTCACAGTTTGGGGAACCCAGAGGAGTACTTGCTACCTAAATCTTTTGTAGAATTCTCATCCTACAAAAAAAAATTAAGAAAAAATTATGAAAATATTAATTAATTAAAATACTAGCTGAAGAAAAATATAAATATTATACTCCGCATTTTAGAAACAAAGCTGCCAAAAAAAATTAATTTAACATTATTCTAAATCCAAGCCATTTTCTTTTAAAGAGAGATGTTACCCTTTATATCTAAGTCATGTACCCATTTTGGAGCTTATCTTGCCATATGGTGTGTGATGTTGGTCTATGCTGAATTTCTCAACTTGCTATCCAGTTTTCTCAACAGTTTTTGCCAAATAGTGCATTCTTACCCCAAAAGCTAGAATCTTTTGGTTTATCAAACACTAGGCTACTGTGATATTTTGCTTCTATAACCTAGTCTACAAATGAGCCTCTTTAATTTGTAAGCAATAGTACCAAATCATTTTGATGATTATTGGGAATGCAATATTTTTAATGGGACAAGAGATACTTTGAAAAGGATTTTTTAGAAACGAGAAATATTGGGGCGGCTAGGTGATGCAGTAGATACAGCACCGGCCCTAGAGTCAGGAGGACCTGAGTTCAAATCCAGCCTCAGACACATAACACTTACTAGCTGTGTGACCCTAGGCAAGTCACTTAACCCCAATTTCCTCACAAAGAAAAGAGAAATATTACTTCTTAATGTTTCTAGAGAAACTAAATAAGAAGTTTTTAATATACTTCTACATAATGTAAGTTTACTTAAGTTTTATGTAAATGTCCCCACATGTAAATCTGTTTGGATAGATTTAGCATATGCATGATGTCTAGTAAGAATATTATGCTCAATCCATCTATCTTCCTGCTTGTACAAAATACTAGTGATAGGGAAACACATGTAGTAAGTATATTTCACATGATCTGCCACCTCACTGGGGCATATAAAAGTTACTAGAAGTCAAGGTAACCCACTGAGGTTCAGGAAAAGACTCACTCTAAAGTAAAAATAGGGTAGGGTCAGGTGAAATATCTCTGCCAACAAGCATGTGTAAACATTGATAAAGAATCCAAAGGGGACCCATGTGTACAGTTTGTTATTTTTTGTCCTTCATTCTCAAAGAGGACCAACGACATCAGGAAGGTGCTGTCTTGACTTGCAAATGAGTTGGATAAGTGAGGCAGGGCCATGCCACTCTTTCCTCCAGAGTCATCTGAGTCCAGTGGTAAGACATAGGTCAAGAAGACTGGAGATGGCCCTAGTGGGAGACCTTGGCCTTTTTCAGGAATTTTTTTTTGGAGGGGGTGCCTAGGCAATGGGGTTAAGTGACTTGCCCAAGGTCACACAACTAGTAAGTGTCAAGTATCTGAGGCCAGATTTGAACTCACATCTTCCTGATTCCAGGGCCAGTGCTCTATCCATCATGCCACCTAGCTGCCCCTACCTTGGGCTTTTTCCTTCCCAGGTCTTAGCTTGTTTGAGGCAACACCTATTGAGTGATTTAAAGCTAGGTAGGAAATGAGGCAAAAGATGGCCTCTTTTACCTACTCAAAAAAAAAAAAATAAGAAAGAAAGAAAAAAGAAAAAAAGAAAAAATCAATCTGGAAGGAGAAGATCCTCAGGATGTCTGGCCAGAACAAAAACAATTGCTATTTACCCTTACTCTGAGCCCAAACAACTGAGGCTTGGGCTGGGACCTATCATTAGCCAATCAATGAGAGCCAGAGTGATTTGGGTTTAAGTCATAGTCAAATAGCTCCATTTGAATTCCAAGGCTATATCAAAGCCTGGTTTTCCAGAGCTCTATTTTAAGAAAAGAATATTCCTTTGGGCAGAGCACTCATATGGGACAGAGGAAGGAAGGAAAGAAAGAAGGAAGGAGTAGCATTGCCTAACTGGAATTGGCCAGTTGGGTCCCCAGTGGGGCAGCTACTACTGTTGCACTCTGAGAGGTTCAGACCTCTCAAGGACCAGAGTATAGGACGGGGTCGTCTGGAATGAATTCACAGACTCAAGCATTCTTTGAGTCAAGGTGGCAAAGATTTACTGTTATGCTATATAGCAGGCAGAGGTCCTTAAGGAATTCTGCCACAGTGGGCAGAACTCCTTAGGGAACTTGTGAACTAACAGAGGAATGATGCTAAAGTTTATATAGAAAAAGTAATGGATTAAATGCCAAGTATGCTAATTAGGTGATAACATACAACTACGTCATACTCCTGGAAACCTGGGGGGGGGGGGGGGAAGTTCCTAAAGGGTATATTTTTGGTCTGTTATGTCTATAACAAGATAGTTTCATGAGTTGACATCTATAGCTTGACTTCTAGATTGTATATGTAACTGTGGGCATCAGTGCTTGATAGTTCTGCTGGTACAAGATAGTCCTTTTCATAAAAGGGAAATTCTACAGAGGTCAGCTTGTTCTAGTAACAGGGAGAGAAAGTTTGCTTCACTGGGCCCATTCATGAGTGACTGCCAGAGATAGGGTCCTTGGGCTGGAGGGAAACTGTTAGGGATAGTGTTTCTGAGGCCAGGGAAAAACTGGAGTCCAAGCACAGGCACCCAAGCACCCTATCACTACTACTCACAGATTGATTGTTCTCAAAGAGGACCAATGACATCAGGACTTGCAAGTGAACTGGATTTAAGTGAGACAGGGTTGTGCAAAGTCATCAGCTTCACCCTCTCCTTCAGAGTCATCTGAGTCCAAACAAGAAAAAGACAGTTCCTGCCCTCAAGGAGCTTACAATCTAATGAGGGAAGATAACACACAAAAGAAAGTTAAAAGGGGGAGGAGAGGTCCCAAACCACTAGGCAGACATGATGTTCTAAGGCATGATGTTCTGTGGTGTCCAAACTGAGCAGAGTTATGTACAGTATGCACATAAAGGGGGAACTGATCACTCCTGAAGAGGAAATCTTTTTCTTTTTTTTTCTGCTTATGAATTCCTCATGAAGTTGCTCTGAGCTGTAACTTTGTCTAGCTCTTAAGGTCAGTGTCTCTCTGAAGTCCATAACCAGAAGTCTTCTGAGGTATAAGGGTTCATTCTCCTTGAGGCTAATGCCTTTCTGTCTGCAGCAGCTTCAGCCACTATGGCTTGGGCTGGCTACTGCTATTGCCTCTGGTCACTGTCTTATAAGGTCACCTAGATGCTTATATCTTAGAATATTAATTTGCCTAAGCTCAGGAAAGAACTAAGAGGCAGAGGCAGCCATTGGCTCACAATCACCATGGCTGGGGTGGGAGATAGAGGCAGCCTCCCCTCTCCACTCCACCCCCAGACTCTCAGGAAGCTCACTGTAGCTGTGCCTCGTTACAGCTGAAAAAGAAAGAAAGGGATGAAGGCCAGTTTGGCCCTTTTGTGCACCTGTTCAGCTCCAATTCAGCACTCCTGAATTGGAGTCATCATTTCTTTTGGGTCTGCAGCCCATTAGAAGACTTTTCTTCATCACACAGTATCAGCCCCTCAATCACCTCAAGCTTCCATGTGGTTTATTGGATAGAATTATGCAGGGGATATCTGTGTCCTCTTCATAGGCCAATCTATACCCATTACCCTTCTCTGTATCCTCAGGACATAGCATAGTGCCTGACACAAAGTGCTTCACAAATGTCAGTTAAATTGAATTGATTAACTAAAAAGAGGAAGCTGAATGGGACCCAAAGCCAATGGGTGAAACTGACAATAGGAATTCTAGGAATTCTGAGAAGGGAGAGATCTCTGAGGGCTAGGTTAGTCAGGGCAGACTTTCAGGGGTGGTTATATTTGCAGTGGAGTTGTGGGATATGTGAATAGCACAAATACAGTCCAATAGCATTTCCTGAGTGCCACCTCCATGAACCACACCAACAGTTGCATTCGAATTGTACATTCCCAGCTACATCTGGGATAGGCTCCATTGCCTGGACTTGCCTATTTACCATGGCGGGGAAGAGAAGTCCCTCAGTCCAATGCCTCAAATAAAATTGTGTCAGAACCTTGTAGTAGTCTAAGATTGTATTCAATACTTCTTAAATTCCTCAAAGGATATGATCTCATCAATGTGGGCATTTCTCCCACTGGTACATGTTGAGGTCTAGGGGTGCTGAGGACTCTGAAATACAGAGCAAAAGACAAGGGTCCTGCCTTGAATGAATTCAACTCAAGCTTTTTTTCAGTCAGAGACCAGATTTATTGTTCCTCCAATAGAAGAAGGCCAGATGGGGCAGCTAGGTGGCACAGTGGAAGGAGCACTGGCTCTGGATTCAAGAGGACCTGAGTTCAAATATGGCCTCAGGCACATAACACTTACTAGCTGTGTGACCCTGGGTAAGTCACTTAACCCCATTGCCTAGCCAAAAAAAAAAAAAAAAGTGGGCCAGACTCTGAGCACTTAATGGGGACAAGATGGACACATATATAGTGGTCAAGGAGTGGCCAATAGCTTGGGCGACTGGGAGATAACAGAGAAGGACCTGGAAGGACTGGATGCCCCAGGTAAATGCCAGGAACCTGGGTCACTTGGAAGGGGGCTAGATAGAATTAAGGGTGGGAAGTGGCCAAGGACTGGGCTAGGTTAGAGGTAACAGAATTGGAGATAGGGCCAGGGTCAAAGCCACAATGCAAGGACAGTTGAAAGGATTATTAACTAGGAAGGGCCTGGTGCCCTGGATGAACCAGGGACCTGGGCCATGTGGGAAAGTCCAGGGCCTTTTAGGGGTCCATCATTAGCGCCCTATTAGTACAGACTTCAACCCTTCTGTACCTTCTGTGCTGCTCTTGTCTATGGCTTGGTATAAATCCTGGCTAAGGTTTTGGGGCTCCTTTGGCCTCCTTATAGTGGTGATTACTTTATGATGGTGCAACTACCACAGGAAATGGTGATAACTTATATCAGTGTGCTTTCTTTGTTTTATTTCCCACTTGGAGTGGTTGAAATTACAAGTCATAATAATTTTGATTACATCACATTGAAAAGATTTTGATCCCCCAAAACCAATGCAGCCAAGATTAGAAGGAAAACAGGAAATGGGTAAGATTTTATAGCAAATTTCTCTCACAAACTCCTCATTTCTCAAATATATAGAGAACTGAGTCAAATTTGTAAGAATACAATTGATAAATGGTCAAAGGATACGAACAAGCAGTTTTCAGAAGTCAAAGCCATCTATAGTCATATTAAAAATGCTCTAACTCACTATTGATTACAGAAGTGCAAATTAAAACAATGCCAAGGTACCACCTCACACCTATCAAGTTGGCTATATGACAGAAAAGGAAAATGATGGATGGTGGAGGGGATGTGGAAAAATAGTGACACTAATACACTGTTGGTGGAGTTGTGAACTGATTCAATCATTCTGGAGAACAATTTGAAACTATGCCCAAAAGGGCTATAAAACTGTGCATACCCTTTGACCAACAATACTACTACTAGGTCTGTACCCCAAAGAGATCAAAGAAAAAGGAAAAGGACTTTTATGTACACAAATATTTAGGCAGTTCTTTTTGTGTTGGCAAAGAATTGGAAACTAAAGATATATTTGGGGAATTGGATTGAACAAGTGGTAGTATATGATTGTAATGAAATACTATTGTGCTGTAAGAAATGATGAGAAGGATGCTTTCAGAAAAACCCGGAAAGACTTACACGAACTGATGCAGTGAAATGAGCAGAACCAGGAGAACACTGTACACAGTAACAGCAATACTATAAGGATGATTAACTGTGAGTGACTTGGGTTTTCTCAGCAATACAATGATCTAAGACAATTCTGAAGAACTTATGATAAAAAATGCTATCCATCTCCAGGGAAGGAGCAGATGGAGAAATGTAGATTGAAGCATACTTTTTTTAACTTTATTTTTCTTGGAGGGCTTTGTTTTGTTTTGGTCTATGGTTTTCTTTCACATCATGACTAATATGGAAATGTGTTTTGCATGACTGCACATGTATAACCTCTATCAAACTGCTTACCTTCTCAGTGAGGGGGCAGGGAAGGAAGGATGAGAATTTGGGACTCAAAATTTTAAAAAACAAATGTTAAAAATTTTGGTTTACATGTAATTGGGAAAAAATAAAACAAAAAGAAATTACATACTATATCTATATAAAAGAAAATTACATATATACCCTTGTCTCATATCCTTTCTTCTAAGTTGGGGTTAATTTTTAAGCTTTGCTCTAATGAGTCAATAGTCTGATTGCACTCAGATAACTAATTGAGAAATTATTTGTATGATATCTGTTAAGATACAGTCAATATTAATTTTTGCTGAAAGTGTCATGTCTAGCATCTTCTGTAATATGTAAATGTGAGACTTCTATGTAATTTACAAAACTTTGGCCTCTTTTGTTCTTTTATCTGAATCAGGAGTCCTTAACCTGGGGTCCATGAACTTGTTTTTTTTTAAGTGGCTTGGTAACTTTTTCAATATAAGTGATTTCCTTTCTAATCATATGTATTTTGTGCATTTAAATATATTATTCTGGGAAGGTGTCCTTAAGCTTCACCTGACTGCCAAAAGAGCCAGGACATGTACAAAAAAGGGTAAGAAGCCCTGATCTACAAAGAAAAGGGAAAAGGAAAAAGGACCTATTTATACAAAAATATTTATAACAGCTCTTTTTATGGTGACAGAGAATTGGAAAGTGAGGGGATACCCATCAGTTGGGAGAAGGGCTGAACAAGCTGTGCTATGTGATTGTGATGGAATACTATTGTGCTATAAGAAATGATAAGCATGATGGAAGATGCTATCCACATCCAAAGAAAGAACTATGGAGTTTGAATGCAGATCGAAGCATATTATTTTTTCTCCTTTTTTTTTTTTTTGTTCTTGTGGTTTTCCCCTTTTGTTCTGATTCTTCTTTCACAACATGACTAATGTGGAAGTATGTTTAATACAATTGTACATGTATCGCCTATACCAGATTGCATGCTGTCTTGGGGAGGGAGAGGGAAGAGGAGAAAAAATTTTGGAACTCAAAATCTTATAAAAGTAAATGTTGAAAACTATCTTTACATATAATTGGAAAAAATAAAATACTATTAAGTGGGAGAAAAAAAGAAATATGAGCAGGATGATTTCAGAAAAACCTGGGAAGACTTATGTGAATTGATATAAAGTGAAGTGAGCAGAACTAGGAGAATTGTACACAGTAACAAAAATATCATAACAATAATCGACAATCAAAGCCTTAGCTATTCTGATCAATAAAATGATCCAAGATAATGCTATCCACTTCCAGAAAAAGATCTGATAAACTCTAAGTGCAGATTGAAACATACTTTTTTTTTTCCCACTTTATGTTTCTTGATTTTTTTTTGTAACATGGTTAATATGGGAAATATGTTTGCATGTCTTCACATGTATAATTGATATATTGCTTGTTTTCTCAATGGATGGGAGAGGTACAGGAGGGAGAGAATTTGCAACTCAAATATTTTTTAAATGAATTTTGAAAATAAATTAATTTTTTAAAAAAGAACCCCAATCTAAACCATATGTTCCAACACATTTTTCACTTTCGTCCCTTATGACAATCTTTGTATTGAAGTCACTGAGTCATGCTGACATAATTTGAAAGATTTCATCAAGTTCTTTGTGGAGTTTCCCTACCTTCTCATTCTCTGACACAGATGTGGGTACAGAAATGACAATTATCTTCAGTGCTCTTTTGCTCATATTTACCATGACACTACTTGAGCGACCTGGCACGAGTCACTTAACCTTCTCGGCTTACAGCTTTCTCATCTGTAAAGGGAAGGCGCTGGGCTAGGTGGTCTCTGAGTTTCATTCCAGCTCCAGGTCTATGATCCTGATCCTTGTTGTCTTTGGGTAGGGGAGGAAACCAACTCAACTTTATTTGCTTTTCCAAGAATAATCTGTACATTGTACTTTTTATTTAGCCATGACTTTCCTTTGTCTTCTGGTTTTATTTTTTATTTATTATTTTTCTTCTGGAGAATTGATACTGTGCCATTTAAAATAATTTCAAGAGACAAAGTTCTGGAGTAAATTATAATCAATTTTATCAGTCTCAGCTAGCAAATGATTGACGAAAAGGGTTCCTTATCCTCTTGATGGTCAAAGAGGAAGCATGTTCACTTCTTGAAGTTTATATGCCCCTGCACCAGAGGTGTTCCAGCAGACTACAACCACTGATTGGTTAACAGTTAATGAGAGATGAACTTTACAAGGAGAAGTGAGCTAACCCCAATGAGGAGAGTGACACCATGTCACTTAAGGGAGAGACTATCCCTAAACCCAGAGCAGCTCCAACCTTGGGCAATGTAGAGGAAAGGATCTATCTCCACCCAAGCTTGATTCAGTAGAATTCACCTCAGATTTGATATTTCTTGTAAGGTTAGGTAGGGTCAGATAGAGGATAAAGTTAGCTCAATCTTCAGAGACTGAGGTTTTGAAATGAGAACAATAGAAAAAGAGGGAACTCTGGATCTCCCCAGATCATTGGTTATTAATAATCATTTCTCTCAATATGGTTAGTTCTCTCCAGTAATACGCTGACTCATTGGCTGTTGGATAAGGTTCTTACTTGGAATACCAAGTTGAGTGAGTTGACATTTTCCCCTTCCCCTATTCCACTGTCTTCATTTTAAAGCACAAGCGGACAACTGAAGCCCAATAGCTATTATTTTAAAATAATATTTTATTTTTTCCCATTTTCATGTAAAGACAATTTTTAACATTTACTTCTTAAAAATTTTGAGTTCCAAATTTTCTTTGCTTTCCCTCACCTTCCCCTTCCCTGAGCTGGTAATTTGATATAGATTATGCATGTTCAATCATGCAAAACATATTACCATACTAGTGATATTGTCAAAGAAGACACAGACCCAAAGGGAAAAACATGAAAAAAAAAGCCAGAAAGTGAAAAATAGCATTCTTTGATCTGCATCCAGGCTCCATCAGTTCTTTCTCTGGAGGTAGACAGTATTTTTGATCATGAGTCCTGTGGAATTATCTTGGCCAATAGTTATTTTTAATTGTTGTTCATTTCATGGGTTCCATTCAAATCTATTTAATTCAACAAACATTTATTAAGCATTTACTATGTCATAAGACACTCTGAGAGGTGAAAGGAATACAAGACAAAGAATACAATGACAGGTACACAGATAAGTAGTTTCAGTGGAAAGCACCAACCAGTGGGGGAATGAAGCAATGCCTTTTGTGGAAGGTACTGAACTGTGTTTATGCCAGATATTCTAGAAGGTACAGAGGAGGAGGCGAAGAATTCCAGGCACGGAGGTCAGCCTGCTGGAGGGCAAAGGCTTAGAGGCAGGCAACAGTCCTGTATGCTGAAGACCAAGTAGCCTGTACAAAAGTGTGGAAATAGGAAATGGAATTCCCATAGGACAGGCCTGCATAACATATGGCCCAAGGGCCACTTGTGGCCCACCAAAGCTCCCTGTTGTGTTGTGCAGGCCTGTTTTACTTTCTCTGTATTTTTTGCCAGTCACTGGAAATCCTATGCTATGTTGTGCAGGCCTGCTATCAGAGAACGAAAAGGAGGTCAGATTTATTGTTAAAATTCTATGTTTTAAACATAGAGTTTATGAGAGGAAATAATGTGGAATGAGCCTGCAAAATTCTAATGAAGCCAGATATTCAAGATCTTTAAAAATAAAACATTTCAGTGATAATTAATTAATATGACTGTAGAGAAAGGGAGATATGTAAGATATTGTGGAGGTCAAATCAATAAGACTTGGCAACTAATTGGATTAGAGGGAAAGGGTGAATGAGAGGGAAAAGTTGAGAATGAATCCCCACAGAGATCCAAGAAAATAAAAAGTGCCATATATAAACATATTTACAGTGTCTGTGTGTGTATACTGGCCGCATGCCGACCTTCTGCCGGCCGTACACCGGTACCCGCTCCTCCTATAAGGAGCACACTACCAGAGTCTTACTCACACTTGAGTCTTCAGTCCTCTGCCGGATAACCACACAGAGACGAGCCATCGGGGGGCGCCAACACCAGAGCTTTGTTCAGAGGCCAACACAGCAAGCCATCATAGCAAGCCCAAGCAGCAAGGCCAGAGCAACAGGGCAGGAGCCAGGAGAGAGCACCTGCGTGATCTGACCACGCTTGTTCCTAAATACCTACCTAGCCCCTCCTCCCCAGCCCGCTTACTAGCCAATGATTGTAGGGTCAGATACCGGAAGGGGCTGTCTGAGTTTAGCACACCAAGGGGGAGGGAGTGACGTAGGAGGCCAGGACTGGATACAGGGAGGAGGCATCTGGGATTGGTGCATAGACAAGAGTACGTGACCTAGGAAGTCAGACTCAGGAGGGGTCTGGGGTCAGTGCTGCACAAAGGGACCCAGGAAGTCAGGAAGGTCACAAGAGGCGTCTGGGGATGACGTTGCATATAGGGAGGGGACTAAGCAAAGGGAACTCAGTCCTCTGCCGTCCCACTCCCATGTGGCACCGCCCCTTGCCTCAGGAGCTCAAGCTCCAGCTACTTCCTTGTACCCAGCTTATCTCACAAAGCACTGCCCATTGCCTCAGGGCTTCTCCGTATCCAGCCCATCCCAGTTCACCACGACTCTGCCTACCACAGCCCCTGCCTCAACTTCCAAAATACCCAGATCCTACCCTACCCTTGCCACAGCGCCCAACCTGGTAGCTGCCAACATCAGACAGTTCCTCACATGTGTGTGTGTGTGTGTGTGTGTGTGTGTGTGTGTGTGTGAACCCAGGGGGTGTCCATCAATCAGGAAATAGTTGAACAAACTATGTAATGAAATCTATTTGCTGTAAGAAGCAGAGAATAGTTTCAGAGAAACCTAAGAAGACTTATATGAACTGATACAGAGTGAAGTAAGCAGAATCAAGAGAATAATTTATGTAATAACAACAATATGGAAAAACAAATAACTTTGAAAGACTTAGGAACTCTGATCAATTCAGTGACCAGCCATGATTCTGGAGGACTGGTGATAAAGAATGCTGCCCATCTCCTGGCAGAGAAGGTAAAGGCTTAATATGCAGAATGAGACATATATTTTCTGGAAATGACCAATGTGGGAATTTGTTTGCTTGACTATACATATTTGTTACTACAAGAGTTTTGGTTTTCTTTTTTCCTGGGGGGTGGGGGGAGTGAAAATAAATGCTTGTTAATTAAAAACAATAAAATTGAATTTAAAAAGTTGAGAATGAATCCTAGGCTGTGAACTTTAGTGATTTTTTTTTAGTAAAAGAGGATTACACATGAAAAATTATGAACTTTTATTATGTATTTTTATAAAGTGTATATTAAACTTAACATAATAATGATATGAAATTATAATGACTAAACTTGGCCCCAAATAAGATATAAAAAGAGGTACCTTCTCCCACTTCTGCAACAAAAGGTGTGGAATGCTACACTGAGGGGCAATGAGGTAGCACAGTACCTAGAGTACCTAGCCTTGGAGTCAGAAGGACCTGAGTTCAAATCTAGCCTCAGATACTTACTAGCTGTGTGACTCTGGGCAAGTTACTTAACCCAGATTGCCAACAAAAAAAAAAAAGAGAGAAAAGAAAAAGAAGTCCTATATATAATGTAAGTCTTTTTAGATGTGTTGTTATAAGGGATGGTTCTCTGAAAGGGATACATTGGGAAAGGTAGATGACATAAAAACAAATGTGGAGGAAGGACAATAAGTTTTGTTTTGGACCCATTCAGTTTGAGAAGCCAGTGGGACAGCCAGGTGGACTATCAGGCAGGTAGTTAGCTAGTTGGTGATGAAGACCTGGACTGCACGAGAGATTCTGTACCACGGCTAATGGCCAACCAATTAAGGATGAGTGTTTGGGCTGATTTCCTGACAAGAGGCTGCCTGGGCCTGGACCACAAAAGCCTTTCCAGCATGACAGAACCTGCCAAAGATTTTGTTCAGGGACCCCAGGTCACCTCTATTCCCTGGTGGGGCAGGATTTTCCTGCAGGAGTAAGGTCCGATGCCCATAGACAGGAAAAATAAAAGAAATTGAATACTGCAAAGCCAGACATTTAGGGCTCAGCTCTTGGAGGGGTGGGAATTGCTTATAGAAGAGAAGTATCAGTTAACTAGGGACCTTGGGCTATTTTACCTCTTCCCGGGTTTCAGGTGTCAGGAGATTTCCTGGTTTCTACTTCCTCCAACTCTTTTCAATAATTATCTGACTGCCACATCCACAGATATCTCCTGCTAACCACTCCTCCCTCCAGGGAGACTAAGGTCCATTCCTTTTAAGCTCTTTCCCTTTTTAGCCTTACTTAATGATAGGCTGAATATTAATACAGATGAAGGTTTAAAGAATAAAATCTGAGGGAGCATTTGGGATAATGATAATAGATCTCATCTAGTGTTTTAGGGTTTACAAAGGGCTTTACACGTTATCTCATTTGAACCTCACAACCCTATGTTTGTTGTTGTTGTTCATTGGAGTGGGTATCTATTTGACCCCCATTTGGAGTTTTCTTGGCCATATAGATACTGGAGTGATTTGCCATTTCCTTCTCCAGCCCATTTTACCAATGAGGAAACTGAAGCAGATAGGATTAATTGACTTGCCCAGGGTCACACAGCTAGTAAGTGTCTGAGGTCATATTTGAACTCGGGGAAATGAGTCTTTCTGACTCCAGGCCTGGCACTCAATCCACTGTGCCACCTACCTGCCCTTTTCCTAAAGTATCTCTACCCTTTTCCCCTCCCAGAGAACCATCCCTTAAAGTCAAGAAAAACGGGGAAAAGAAACCATTTCAGCAAAACTAACCAACACATCAAAAAAGTCTAACACAGGCAGTGTTACAGACCCACAGTCCTTCCCATCTCAGCAAAGGGGAGGGCAAGTGCCTTCTTATGTCATGGCAATAACCTGTTAAATTTAATACATATTTTAAAGTTGTACATGATAGAAGTTTACGGTTTTATATACAATCCTTTTCTGTACTTCTTTGTATATTGAAATGACTATTTGTTATGTTCATAATAAAGGAGAATTAAAAAATATTAACCCCCAGTAGAAGACAAAAAACAGTTGGAATTTATGTAGTACTTTAAAGTTTGCAAAGCAATTTGCAGGAATTATTTATTTTCTTGGGTTCTCATTAGGCCTTTTCAGATCGGTGCTATTATTATTCCCACTTTACAAATGGGGAAACTGAATTTGATGGAGTTTAAGTGACTTGTCTAAGGGTCACACAGAAAATTGTCTGAAGCAAGATTCAGATGTAAGCTGTCTGAGGGCAGGAATGGTTTCATTTTTTATTTTATAAGGACCAGCCTGGGCCAGGCACATAGTAGGTGTTATGGTTTAATCACTGGATTGTAGGATTATAAAAGTACCACACAAGCCTCTGGGGGAAAAAAAGGCTCAGAAATTCTTCCTAACAAACAGACCTCCAGCCCCTAAGGGGGACTTCCCTTAACCTCTTCTTCTTTCCCTTTGGCGTGGCCCTGCCACTGGGCAGGGGCTGCTAAACTGGCCTGGCTGTGGTGCTGTGCTCAGAGCCTGAGACAATTTTGGTTCCATTTTCAAGGGAGTCAGGACTTCATTTTTATGGAGTGTCCCAGCCCTGCCCCCACACTGCCAGACTCCTGGGGCCTCTCTTGGCTCAGAAGGTTTCCCTTGGACTTCACCCTGTTGCTGTAGGCCAGATGGTCTCTTGGAGAGGATTCAGCTGTTTCTTATGTGTGTAGAATGTCTCCCTTTGGACTCTAGGACAAGTCAGGTGTTCAGTTCGGGAAGTCTGGGTCCCAGTGACTCCTCCAAGTCCAGCCTAGCTCTCCCTTCCTCTGCTGGGCAGATACAACTCTTGGGAGCCTGTGGAAGAAGGCCCTGGTCTCTCTGCCCAGTTCCAGCTAGTCTGGCTGTGGCTGGGGCTGAGCCTAAGAGCCTTAGGTGTCTGCAGATTCCCCCTTCGAACCCTGCCCCCACCCCAGGCCACCCTAGTACTCAGGCTGAGCCTTTAGATTCTCTTCTGGGTCATCTATCCACCTCTAAGAGGGAGGCAATCATCCCTGTGCCAAGGGCTCTAAGTCCAGCCTCTGACTGAATGAAAGCCAAATGCCCACTGCCTTGTGGGATTTAATTTGTCCTAACAGGGGAATCTTCAGTTCTGGGGAGGACTGTGTGCTTAGCACCGTAGCTGGCACATAGAAGATGCTTAATTAATGCTACTTGACTTATTCAGCTTTCAGCCTCAGTTTACATTCACAAAGGGGAGAGAAAACTTTGTTGTGCTTTTTTTTTTGTGTCTCCTTTTCCTTATTGCCTCAAATGCCCTTTGAAATATTGCCACATAAAAGTGGAGACACTCAGATGTTCACACTTTTGTTCATTTTTTAGTGCAGTTTTAATCTTCATTTTTTTGTTATTATTAATTTATTTTTCGTTTTCAACATTCACTTCCACAAGATTTTGAGTTCCAAATTTTCTTCCCATCTCTCCCCTCCCCCCACCCCAAGATGGTGTACATTCTGAATACCCCTTCCCCCAATCTGCCCTCCCTTCTATCACCCCCCACCCCTTCTATTTTCCTATAGGGCAGGATAGATTTCTATACTCCATTGCCTGTATATTTTACTTCCCAGTTGCATGTAGAAACAATTTTTAACATTCATTTTTAAAACTTTGAGTTCCGAATGGGAGAGAAAAGTTTGGGAGACACAACAATTTCTCTAGGTGAGGAGCAAAGTCCAAGCAGAAGCTGGCCAAAAGCCCAAGCCAAGAGCAGGCTCAGGTCCTGGGCCCTGGAGGGTTAGAGACTGTGTATATGGGCTATAAGTAGGACAGATTCCCTGCTGCAGATTCTCTGGTCTACAGGTTCCCAGGTTGTTATGATTCCTAGGGCCCGCCCCTAAGAACTGCCCACAGCTCATGAGACTTGTGAGTCATAGCCACCTGACCCTGACCAGTCAGGGGAGGGGATGAGGACAGAGGCCCTTCCTGGGGATTTCCATCCTGCCGTGTTTACAAACCTTATTCTGGATCCAGTGCAATTAGGGCCAGTGACATTTATGCAGTACCTTAAGGTCTGCAGAGCACTTTATATATGTTATTTCATTTGATCCTTACCATAACCCTCTGAGAAAGAAAAGGAGAAAAACAAGCATTTATTAAGCACCTACTATGTGTCAGGTACTGTGCTAAATGCTTTACAAATATCTCATTTGGCTCTCACAAACACCCTGGGAGGTGGGTATATTATTATTGCTATTTTACAAGATAGGAAACTGAGGCAGGCAGACCTGAAGGACTTGGCACATAGCCAGCAAGTGTCTCAGGCCAGATTTGAACTTACATCTTCCTGACTTCAAGCCTAGTGCTCTGCCCATTGTCACCTAGCTCACTATAAATTATTATTAATAATTTAACTAGTATTAATTGTTAACATTTAGCTAGCACTTCAAGGTTTGCAAAGAGCTTTGTGTGTGTTATCTCATTTAATTTGATCTTCACAGAAACCCTGCTCTGAGGTAGATACAAAATCATTCCCATTTTACAAATGAGGAGATTGAGGCTGAGAGAGGTTGGCACAGTTGATAGAGTGCCTGGCCTGAAGTCAGGAAAACCTGACCCCAAATCAGGCCTTAGACACTTGCTGGCTATGTGACCCTGGGCAAAATCACTTAACCTCTGACTTGCTCAGTTTCTTCTTCAGCAAAATGGGGATAATAATAGCACCTACCTCCCAGGGTTGTTGTGAAAATCAAATTAGATAACATTTGTAATGCCCTTCGAAAACCTTACTGTGCTCTATAAATGCTATTATTATTATGTGTACATGTGTGAATGTATCTATATGTATTTACAGATGTATGTGTGTATGTGTGTATATATGTATATACACATACATACACACATATAAATGAAAGAGTGTTTTCAAGAACAAATTAGAAAAGGTTTGAGGATTGGGGCTTCCCTTCTCTAACATAAGCTGTTGCTGGGCCCCTTAGATCTGACAAAGCCCTTCTGACTTCCTCATCCACACCCAAGCCCCATTCCCAGGTTACCCCTTGGCACTCCCTGGGATAGGAGATCTCACTCTGACCCATTTTCCCCACCCCTATCCTCCCTCACCCACCTCCCACCAAATCTAAGCCAGACCCCAACGATTAAGAGCAGCTCTTGCTCCCATGGTGAAAAAAACCACTGTGGTTTATTGGAAAGAAAGATAGAGTCCAATTTGGAATGTATGTTTCATTCTTGCCACTGCTTTTACTGCTTATGTGACCCCTGGGTAAATAACAGCAGTGGCAGTAGTAGTAGTAGTAGTAGTAGCAGCAGCAGCAGTAGCAACAGTAGTGGTGGTAGTAGTAGTGGTAGCAGCAGCAGCAGTAGTAGTAGTAGTAGTAGTAGTTGTAGTTAGTAGCAGTAGTAATAATAATAGTGTCACTTAATAGGCAAGTCATTAAACCTGTGTGGGCTTTGGTTTCCTTGTCTGTAAAATGAAGTTGCCTTAGATAACCTCTGAGGTTCGTTTCAATTCTAATTCTATGACCCTAACTGGGTGTCTGTCTGTCAGTCAGCTTTTGGTGGAGGATGGCCGCTACAACCTTTCACCCAGAGGGCTGGAATCCACTGACCTCTAAGGTCCTTTCTAGCTCTAAATTCCAGCTTATGAATCTTAAAGCTGAGGAGGGGATTTGGCAGGTGATGCTTCTGGATTATGGCCCTGGCTGGAGAGCTCTGACAAGACTGGGAACTCACTGAGTCATCTTTACCCACACTCCAAGGGCCAAGGAGCAGAATCCTTCCTACCTCCCTTAGAAAGCACTAGATGGGGCTAGGCCAGGCCTGGTTGGGCAATACTCAGGGGAAAGGGATGTGGCCAAAGTAATTGAATGGGTGAAAGTAGGGATAGCCACCTTCCCTTCCCCCCAAGTTTCTGGTGCTCTCGAGAAAGTTCTGTGCCCCACCCCCAACAGAATTCCTTTCCACGGTCAGTGGGTTCTCTGGCCCTGTGACCTCATTTCTAAGTAGCTGGCTGACCTTGGGGATCCTGGACTCCGAGTCACCTTCTATTGCCTACCATCTCCTTCCTGTTCTCTTTCTTCTGAGCCTCAGTTTCCTCGTCAATAAAATAAAGAAAATGACATGTCTAGTGCCTACCTGTCAAAGTTGTTAGGAGGATCAAGTAAGATGATGTATGTTAAACTCTATAGCAATTAATCAATCAACAAGTATTTATTAAGCATCTACTAGGTGCCAGGTACTGGTCTAGGTACTGAGACTAGACAAAAAGTGAAGCCTCTGCCTTCAAGAAGCTTACATTCTAGAGGGGAAGAGGAAGACGTGTCTAGATTCAAGCAGATACAAAAGTATATATGAAGGCATTTCAGGGGGAGGCACTTGCTTCTTCCAAGAGGCGCTGGCTGGCATTTCAGCTGAGTTTCTAAGGAAACTAGAAACTCCAAGAGGCAGAAATGAGGAGGGAGTGCACTCTAGGAGTGGGATACAGCCTGGACAAAGTTGAGGAGATGGGAAATGGACCGAAGGTCAGTTTGATTGGATCACAGTAGGTAGGAAGTGGAGTTAATATCAATTAAT
Source organism: Vombatus ursinus (assembly GCF_900497805.2). Lineage (NCBI taxonomy): Eukaryota > Metazoa > Chordata > Mammalia > Diprotodontia > Vombatidae > Vombatus > Vombatus ursinus. Next base: position 12,336,655 of record NW_020954563.1, read on the forward strand.
GTTAATCGGGAAAGATAAGGCCAGGTTGTGAAGGGTTTTAAGATCTAAAATGAGGAGTTTATACTTCAAGCTAGAAGTAATAGGAAGTCACTGGGGTTAACTGAGTAGGAGAGGGACATAGTCTTAATCTTGTCTAAAATGCCTATTTTAAAATTCCCCAGTCCCTCACTCACAAGAAGTGGGACCTCCTATCTCCCTCCCCTCAAAGCCCCTGCTTCCACAGCGCCTTTAGGGCTTTTTCCCCTAAGGGAAGTTCCTGTCCACCCTAATGGAACAATTAGGGTGCATGTTCCATTCTCCATTTCAGACCTCATTCAGGTTAAAGAGAAACTGGAGCAATATTGAGGGGTTCAAGGTCCCTACAATTCGAGCTTTCTTGGAATGATTTGCATATCCTTTTGTCCACCGGTTGTACCACTGAGGAGAAGAGGAGAATCTGGGAACAAGACCAAAAATTTGGGGATCGTTTGGATAACCATGACCCCACAAAATACCCCCCAGAAACCGCTGCTGTTCCCACTAGTGACCTAGGATGGGATTATCAAAAGAGTGAGGATAGGGGAAAGAGAGACTATATGGTAATTTGCCTGTTAGAGGGCCTAAGAACTGCATTTCAAAAGCAAGTAAATTTTCAAAAAATTAAGGAAATTACTCAGGGAACCATATGATGAGGTCTAGAGGTTTAGGGAGGCTGGGACCCCAAAATCAAAACATATGAGTCCTGCCCAAAAGAATTCAACCCAAGCCTTCTTTCAGCCAGAGACAAGGTTTATTAAAGAGCCACCATATTAGCCAGACTCTTCAAGAATCTGAGCATCTGTGACCTATTGGCTAGATTGTAAGAATCTGAGCACCTTAATGGAGACAAGATGGATCTTATATACAGAAAGACTATGGGGGGGGTCTAGGAGTGGCCAAGTAGTCTTGGGGGGGAAGGGGGAGAGGTAGTCTATAAGGTAATAGAACTCCAGGGACCTGGGCCACCTGGCCAAGGAAGAATGGAGCCTAGCTAGGATTAAGGGTGGAAAGTGGCCTGGGGTCATAGGGATATAAAACAATGGAGGCCTAGGCTAGGTTAAGGGTAACAGAATTGGGAGATTGGGTGTAGGCAATAACAAAAGGCCAGTTGATAAGATTATAGCCTCAGGGGAATGCCAGAGATTTGGCCTTGTGGGAAAGCCCAAGGTTTTTCCTTTCTGGGGTCCAGATCCCAACCCCATCCAATAGACCCTGGAGGATGACTAGGGGAAGATTAATTCAATCAATCAATAAACATTTATTAACTATCTACTAAGTGCTAGGCATTGTTTAAGTTATATTGTATTTAATATTTATTATAATACATAATTTGTTTTGTTTGCATTATATGTTAATTTAAACATGGATTGTCAAGTGGCTCTTGGAGTTGGAGGAAACTGAAGAATTCCTAAATTTAACTATGAGGGACAAATCAACAATCCCCAGTCCCACCTACCTAACTTGTCTCAGAGCTCTGGCCATCAGAAAAGGCCACTGGGCTAATTTCTCCCTGGCAAACGACTAGATAGGACTAGCAAGGAAAGCTCTGGACTCCATCTGCTCTAGTTCGTTAGCAGGCAGCAGGGCCACTTTGGGGAATAGGGGAAGAAGGTGTGAGAAAGCTCCTGGATCCCAGAGGCCCAAAAGTGAGTCTTGTCCAGCCGGGCACTGCTGAGTCATGCTCAGTCAGGTAAATGTTGAGTCTGGGGAAATCCCTCAGCCTTTGGAGTTGTGAAGCAGCAGTGAAGAGCCCTCAGCACACCTGTTCTGGTCACCAAATTCTTTACACCCTATCCCCCCATCCTCCTGCATGCTAGGGGACATGGAGGCAAGGAGACCCTCATTTCTCCCAGTTCTATGTCCTCCCCCTCCCGAGAACTCAGGGCCTTCAGGGAAAGTCAGAGCTCAGATATTTCTGAAAGTTTAAAGGGCCCTTCCAAATTACTCTCTCTCCAGGTACAGAGACCTCTCTTCCCTACTCCCCTCTAGGGAATACACCTATATTCCGCTCCCGCGCCCCCCCCCCCCACTTTGTGAAACCTCTTTTAGAACATGACATCCCCTTCCCTGCCCCCTCCTTCCCAGGGACACTGATCTTCCCCCTTCCACTTCTTCAAAACCCTGATTAAAGTGACATTTCACCATCCCCATAGGCACATAACCCTCACCCCTCAAAAAACCACTCCTCCTGTAATATCCCACCTCATTTAAGGGGCAAAATGATCCTTCCTTCTCTGATTCCTCCCCAAGGATACGGTGACATCCCCTCCCATACACACATATGAACCCTCTTGTGATATTTTCCCAGGGACAGTGAGACCCTCATTATATCTCCTTACACATATGAAACTCCCCCCCTCCACTCTAATATCTCCCCAGGGACACAATGACCCCTTTGTAGTTTCTATCTCCCCAAAAGGTCATTTTGCCCACCTCTGGTACTATCTACATAGGGATAGGAGACGGCTGCTCCCCCCAGGACTCGCCCCCCCCGCCCATGTTTATCTCTCCAGTGGATGTATGATCCACTTCCGTGTGCGTGCATCAGTATAGACGTGCGTGTATGGGAGGAGGGTGTGGGGGTGGGGTGCGCAGAGCAGAGGGGCGGGCCGAGGCGCGGGCGGGGGCGGGAGTAGAAGAGGGGCGCGGGTGATCGGTAGCTTCCGGCTCCGCCCCAGCTCGGGCGGAGACTGTGCCGTCGCGTATAAGGTCGGGAGAGGGGCCGCCCACCGCCACAGCCGCGCTCGCAGCGTCTGCGCCCTTGCCGTCTGCTTCGTGCGCTCTTTGCACCGGCCGGTCGGTGTTCGGGTCCCGAGTTCAAGTGCGTGCATCTGCCCGGCCCGTCCGTTCACACGAGCACTCCGCCGGCGCTGACGATGGAGCGGCTGACCGTGAAAGCCTACTTGATGGGCAAAGAGGACGCTGCCCGGGAGATCCGCCGCTTCACCATGGAGCCGCTCGACGGCCCGGGCCGCTGCGAGAAGCTGCTCCGACGCGTGGCCGAGGTGTTCCCGGCGCTGCGGCCCGGGGGCTTCCAGGCCTACTACCGGGGTGAGCAGGCAGGGCCGGGCCGGGCCGCGGGCGGGGAGGGTGGGCCGCGGGCTCTCCGGGACCCTCGGGGCGGTGCCGGGAGCGGGAGAGTCGGCCCCCCCCCCCGCTGTGGCCGGGGGAGGGGCTCGGCGCCCGGGCCGGCCGCTTGTTTACCTGGCGCCGGGCCAGGCTCAGCCGGGCTTACGTAACCGGGCCCGTGTGCTGTGACGCAGGCAAAACTGCGGAGCCCAGGCTGGGGCCCAGCGGGCCCTCAGTTACCCTCGGAGCTGGTCCCGACCTGTCTGCCCGGTGCCCTCTTAGATTGGTGTCAGCTGACTGCCCTCCACTTAAAGCAAGCAGCATTTATTAAGCACCTACTGTGTGCAAGGCATTGTGGAGATAGACTGAATAGTCCTCACACCCCCAAGGAATTTGTTATTTGGGGCGGGACAATTATGTATGTGTGTATTTATGTATTTGTGTGTGTGTATTTATGTATTTGTGTGTGTGTGTATACGCAACACATATTACCAACTATTAATGCAATTGTATGTAACAGCATATTACATATATACTTACATATATAAGTGTATGCACAAATGAGCAATGTTTTGAGGAGGAGAATCAGTGGGATCCTCCAGTGCCTCCAGGCTTATAAAAGCTCCTGAGATGGGGGCAGTCTGAAGTCAGGAATGACTTCAAATTTGGCCTCCGAAACTTACTAGTTGTGTGAAGCTGGGCAAATCACTGCATCTGTTTGCCTCAGTTTCCTTATCTGTAAAATGGAAATAAGAATACGGCCAACCCCCCAGGGTTGCTGTGAGGATCAGATGAGATAATAATTGGAAAGTGCCTGGCACATGGTAAGTGCTATGTAAGTGTTAGCTATTGTTATTATTATCATCATTATTATTACTACAGCGTTGGCTTGGGCCTGGCAGCCAACCTGCCTTTCTGAATGCCTCAGCTTAGAGCTGGATCCCAGCCCGTGAAGCCTGCCTGGCCTGGGCACCTTTTTTTTTCCTGGTCTCTGCTGCATGAGTGCTGTGGGCCGCTTTGCGGAAGCCCTTTCCCCACCCCCAATTTTATTCCTTGGCTGTTGTGCTCTGCCCTGGGCAGAAGTTTCCAGAGCCTGTGACCATTTTCTGACTCACTGGCTCTAAACAAATTTGTAAACTAAACATTTGATGAATCCTGAAACTAGCTAGACTGCTTGTCTTTGCCCAGAAACATTGGTATAGCCAAAAAGGTAGGATAGGCCCACCTCCAGGGGCAGATACTTAGGAGGGGATCACACTTAGATCCTGCCCTGGAGGCTGGAAGGAGGCTGTGGTTTAAGTCAGTCAATCGGTAAACAAACCTCTATTAAGCTCCTAAACTCCACCTGTACCAAAAGAGGCCTCTGCCCTCAAGGAGCTCACAATCTAATGGGAAAAACTACGTACTAATAAACGTATACAAAGCAAGCTATATTCAGAATAAATAGGAAATAATGAGCAGAGGGAAGGCACTAAAATTAAGAGGGGTTGGGGAAGGCTTCCTGTAGAAGGTGTGATTTTAGTTGGGACTTAAGCCAGGGAGGTCAGTGTGGGAACAGCCAGAGAAAAGGCCTAGAGCTGAGAGTCGGAGTCAGTGCAATATCCAGGAGGCCAGTGTAGGGGAGTAAGGTGGAAGAAGACTGGGAAGGTTGTGAAGGCGTTTGAATGCTAAGCAGAGCGTTTTTTATTTGATCCTGGAGGCAATAGGGAGCCGCTGGAGTTTATTGAGTTAGGGGGAGGTGGGTTGACCTGATCTAACCTGGACTTAAGAAAATCCCTTTGAATAGCTGAATGGAGGATAGATTGGAGTAAGGAGAGACAGAAGCCAGCAGACACCCCTCTGCAGACTGTTGGAGTAACCAGGGCATGAGGCGATCGAGGGCCTGCGCCCGGGGGTGGCAGTGTCAGGAGAGAACAAGACGCCGAGGAGAGATGTTGCAAAAGTGAAATCCACAGGCCTTGGCAACAGCCTGGATGTGGGGGGTGAGAGATCGTGAGCAATCCAGGATGACTCCTAGGTTGTGAGCCTGAGAGACTGGGAAATGGTGTTGTCCTGGAGAGTAAAAGGGAAGAAGGTAGGAGACATAGGGTTTAGGGGGAAAGATGATGATTTCTGCTTTGGACTCTAAGTTTAAGATGTGTACTGGACATCCACTTCAAGATGTCTGGAAAGCTGTTGCAGATATGGAGACTAGAGACCAGGAGAGAGATTGGGGCTGGGAGAGGGAGATTTGAGAATCATTAGCATAAAGATGGTAATTAGATCCATGGGAGCTGAGGGAGGAGAGAAGAGGGCCCAGGAGAGGACCCTGGGGGACACCTGTGATTAAAGGGCAGGATCTTTTTTTTTTAGGCAATTGTAGGGCAGGATCTTTAGGAGGATCTGGGAAAGGAGGCAGAAAAGGAGGGGTCAGACGGAGGAGGAGAACCAGGAGAGGGTGGAGTCCTGAAAACCTGGAGAGAAGAGAATGATCAACTGTGTGTCAAAGGTCACAGAGAGGTCAAGGAGAGTGAGGTCACAGAAAAGACCATCGTATTTGGCAACTAAGAGACTATTAGTAACTTTTGGAGAAACTAGTTTTGGTAGAAGAATGAGGTTGGGAGGCAGCTGGTAAGAGAGGAAGTTAGAGGCTCTGATATAGAGAAATGAGATTATTGAAGTGAGGTAGAGGAGATCTCACTAATGACTTTTTTTAGGAGGTGGGGGCAGGATGGGGAGTTTTCCTAGGAAAAATGACTTCATTGGAGACCCAGGAATAGTAACTTTAGTAGTCTTTGTGACCCTGGGGAAGTCATTTACCCTGCCTGCCTCAGTTTCTTCATCTATAAAGTAGGGGTAGTAACGGCACCTACCTCCAAGGGTTGTTTGTGACAATAAAATGAGAAAAAAATTATGCAAAGCCGTACATAAATGCTAATTTATTCTCTTTGCTCCAAAGTAAGCTCTCTCTCCTGAAGCACACGTGGTTTGAATCTCCTCCTTCTGCTCCCAGATAACAAACTATGTGAGGGCTGGGCCGTATCCATACATTCAGGGTTGAATGGACTTTTTGAAGGCTCCCAGGTTGCTTGAGTCATATAGGAGGTAGGAATCCTTTGTAGGGCTGGGTAAGGGAGTGACTCAAATCTCAGTTCTTGAGCGTCAAATTCAGTGAAACCAAGGTTAGATTTTTATGATCCTTGAGCTCAGAAAGGATGTGGGAGACCGTCTAGTCTGATCCTTTTATTTTACAGTTGAAGAAACTGAGGTTTGGTGCTGGGGTAATGAAGTGACCACTGTATACCAAGTGGTATAAAGCTGAGGGATAGGATTTGAACCCAGGTCTTCTAGCTCCAGAGTTAGTTACCGCATTGCTCCTTATGATCACTAAGGTGTCTTCTAGCTTTGAATCTATGATTCCACATCTGGGATGTTGGTTGTACTTTAGGAAGTTTGTCCTAGCTACACCTGTGCAGGATTCATTGGGAAAGGGAGAGAGACTAGAGGCAGGGAGAGGTAGAAGCAAGCTCCCTGAGGGCAGGGACTGTCTTTTGCCTTTTTCTGTGTCCCCAGCACTTACTGAGGGCCTGGACCAGGGGTGGTCTGTTCTCCAAAGAGCCTCCCCTGGTTCCCTGCTGGTAGGGAGTAGATTCATCATGGAGAGTCCTTTGGTGAGGACAGGAGAGGGGACAAGCACTAATTAAGCCCCAGGTGCTATGCTTAGCACTTCACAAATATCTCATTTGATTCTCAGACCAACTTAAAGTAGGGTAAGTGCTGTTATTAATCCAATTTTGCAGATGAGAAAACTGAGGCAAACAGGTTAAGTGACTTGTCCAGGGTCACACAGCACATAAGTGTCTGAGGCTAGATTTGAACTCAGGTTTTCCTGATCCCAGGCCCAGCCTTCTATCCACTGCTCCTCTTAGCTGCCAGGGTACGAGTCTCATCCTAATCTTTCCTCCCCTATGAAAAAAAGATAAGTTTTCAACAAGGGATGGGAAAGGGCATCAGACACTAATGCTGATGAACCCTGTAAACAGCACTGAGGCATTTTTCGGAGGTAATACAGCCTTCGTTTTAGGACTGAATGTGATTTGAACTCAGATGGGGGTCAGGCTTAAAGTCCTGATGGAGTCCCTTCCTGTTAAGTGCCCACCCCCCATGAGTCACCAGTGTCCAATGGAGCCAGTTTCACATAAGGCAGTTGGACCTTCTGTGCCCCACACTTTGTGTCAAGACTTCTTTCTGCTCCAGTTTAGGCCCTAGAGTAGAGCAATTAGGAAAGTCTACCTAGCAGGTGGAGAGAGAGACTGTGTGTGTGTTTGTGTTTGTTGGTTCCCCAGGGATATCCAAGAATAAAGTTTCACCCCTGAAGGCTGTTCTGACTTGTTGGCTTCATTGTTTATTTGACATCCAGGCCTACACTTAATGCCAGACAAAGTTCTGTTCCCCTTTAACTCTTTGTCAGCCTCCTTATTGCCTTCTTCCCTTCCTTCCTCATGGAGGTCTGGACACTGGTCAGGTGGCACTGATCTTTGAGTTGATCCCTTGCCATCTCCATGTTAACAGGAGTGACTGGGCCTTTTCGGGTGACCAGTGGCTGGTGATTCCTGCCTGATCCCAGAAATACAGATCGCAGAGTTGCAGAGAAATTCAGAATGCCATCTGATCCAATCTATGTCTGAATAGGAATACCCCCTAGAGCAGGGAATAAATGGATGAAAGCATTTTCTTAGGTGCTGCTTACTCTGTGCTGATCACTGGGAATACAAATAGAAAAGTTGAGGCAGAATATGACCTCAAGGTCACACTCCAATTGGAAAGAAAAGTTCAGCTTTTGCAAGGCAGATGGAAAAGCTGGGAAGAGGGGACAAGAAGGAGAGGGGGTGCCACTTATTGGATTGGACCAGCCACCACCAAGGAAACCCATTTTTTTCCCTGGCCCTAGTGACTCCTTGACTAGGAGCAGTCACCACCACCGGAATCCTGCCCTGTTCTGTCAGGGGCTGCTCCAGCAGAGCTGCCCCCACCGAGTTGAGCCAGCCCCACTCTCATTGCCCCTCTGTGCAGTTCCCACCAGACCCAGGACACCAGATGCTGACAACATCCCCACCTCTGCTTTTCTCTTCCATTCAATTAAAATAACTCCCATGGAGCATATAGAAAAAACCCTGCACTGAAGGGGGCCAGGGGTGTGTCAGAATACATGGGTTTGATTGTTGACTCTTGTCCCTCACTACTTGTCTGACCTTTTAGTAAGTCAGTTTAACTTGGCAGAACATCAGATTCTCCATGGGTAATATGGGGTCAGTGATACTTGTACTGCCCGCCTCATGGAGTTACTGAAAGGCTCAAATGAGGTGATGGATGGAAAAACCCATCTAAGTAAACAGAAGTTACCACTGTGATCCTCTTTAGTCCTAGACCCTGTTTAAAGTTAATCCACTTTCAGCCTCCAGGGCAGGAGGGAGGAGTTTTTCCATTAGAGACAGATGAACAAAAATTCCAACCTTGATTAGGGTTGTGTGGGTGGCTGGGATTAATGGGTACATAGAGTCTGGACATGGAGGAGAGAGGATGGCCTGTGACCTTGGCCCCTGGTTACAGTGAGATAGATAGCTAGTTTCATGGAAGATAGTTTGTGTCAGGAGGCAGAATCAGAAAATAGGAAACCTTAGGCAGATGCTGCTATTGACTTTAACCTTATATTTCATTTTTATATATTTTAAAATCTAGATGAAGATGGGGACCTGATTGCCTTCTCCAGTGATGATGAGCTGAACATGGCAATGCGCTATATTAAAGAAGACCTCTTCCGGATTTACATTAAAGGTGGGAATGGGCTTAAAGCAGGGTTCTTATACTTTTTTTTCTTTTTGCAAGGTAATTGGGGTTAAGTGACCTGCCCAGGGTCACAGCTAGTAAGTCAAATGTTGAGGTCCGATTTGAACTCAGGTCCTCCTGATTCCAGGACCAGTGCACCACCTAGCTGCCCCCTGGGGTTCTCATTTCTTACAGGCAGTTGATAGTGCAGGCTGGGCTTGGAATGGGGAGAGTGCTGGGTTGGAATCTCATTTCTCTGCCCTCAGTTTCCTCATCTGTGAAATGGAGCTAATAATGCTTGCAGCACTGACCTCGAAGGGTGCTCTGAGAAAAGCTCTTTGCAACCTTTTTAAAGCCCTCTATAAGTGGGAGTAATTTCTTAGGATTATCATTACTACCTGTAAGGGGACCTCTGAGGATAGTGGCCCGGAGGTCGAATCACAGATATAAAAATAGAAGCCAGGCTCCAATTTCTTTGAAGGGACTGTGAGTCAGGTGCTATTTGTGATTACAGAGACAGCTGCCTGCTGCTTTGGGGAGTTTTGCCTGCTCTATTTTTCTTCCTCGTTCACTCATTTTTAATAGAAAAGGTAGCCAGTTCCTTCCTTTTGGATCTTCTCTATTCTACTTTTGGCTTTGGCAGAACTAAGTGTTCTTGGGACTGACGCAGGTGGATCCCAGAGACACTTTTAAAGGCTGGGATTGCATTTTAGGTGTCTCTTGAAAATTTTCCCTTTTTGGCTATCTTTTTTTTTTTTTTTTTTTTTAAACCTAAAGACAGCTGGTTTGTGACCATCCTGTTAATGAAGCTCTCTCAGGCTTTGAATAAAGCCATTGTCAGGCCTTAGTTCACTAAGGCACAAACTGCTCCCGGGGCTCTGTTCTCCTGAGTTACCTGGGGGGGGGTCTATTGGGAAAACAATCTTTCTGTCTTCAGTCCTGTAATTGAATTCTGGGATTAGTCTGATGAGAATGAGACCCAGAGGGATGAAGAAGTCTGAGTGAGAGCATGAACAGTGAGCACTTTTGACAGCTTAAATGATTTTTTAAAAAATCTTTTATTAATATCTTTAGTTTTACTTAACTTTCATGGGGAGGAGGGTGTCCTACCCAAAAGAGATTAAAAAAGAGATAAAACCAAACAAAAAAAAGGTTCACCCAAACCGTTTAGTACTGTCAGCCAGGTCTGACAGTGTAGTATTGCACACCCCAGCCTTTGCAAAGAGGGGAGGGAACCCCATTTTCTCAACTCTCCTGAGGTCAGACTGTGTTGTTATAAATTACAGCGCATTCGGTTTGGTGGGTTGTTTTTTTTTCTTTCTCTTTATGTGGTTGTCATTGGACCACCTGTTTTCCTGGTCCTGCTTACTTCATTCTGCATCAGTTCATGTAAGTCTTCCCTTGCTTCTCTATCCTCCTTAGCTCTTGAAGCTTAGAAATGTTGCATTCTGTTAAGTGATGTGCTTGGCCTGTGCAGCCATCTGCTGCCAAAGCCATAGGGCCAGCATCTTCTCGAGTGGCAAGCTGAAATCATCTTTCTCACTCTCCCCCTTTTAGAGAAGAAAGAATGTAAGCGGGAGCATCGGGAGCATCGTCCCCCCTGTGTCCAGGAGGTTCCCACGAACATGGTGCATCCCAACGTGATCTGTGATGGCTGCAATGGGCCAGTGGTGGGAAATCGCTTCAGGTGTACCATCTGCCCTGACTACGACCTCTGCAGCACCTGTGAGGGCAAAGGTCTTCACAAAGAGCATAACATGATTGTCTTTCAGAGTCCCTTCAACACCCACCTGCCTGAGGTGAGAGGCAAGCGGCCTGGAAAGAAAGTAAGGCCTCACAGTCCATCACCACCTCCCTGCCTCCCCTCTCCCCTCCTCTAAAAGCCATTGCCCACCAGGTAAATTGAGCTTGGCATTTAAGGCCTTTGCCCAGCTTAACACCAGCCTGCCTCTCTCACATTATCTAATGCTATTTAAATACTATATATTTTTTTCCCATTTATAGGGAAGGGCAGTTTGTAGTAGTGGAGAGAGGGCTGGAGTTGGAGACAGGGCCCTCCTAGCCTGAGCAATCCTGGCAAGTCATAAATAAGCATTAAGTATTTATTATCTCAGGTATTATGAAAAGTGCTGGAGATACAAAGACAAAAGTAAAGTAGTTCCCGCCCTCAGGGAGCTTGCAAGGCTGTCAAAGCAGACTTATTTGTGTGTACACACACACACACCATGCAATTTCATAAACATTAATTTAGCACCTACTATGAACCATATTACACTGTGCTGAGTGCTGGGGATATAAATAAGAGAAAGACCCCTTCCTGCCTTCAAGGAGATTATAGTTTTTCAAGGAAGACATGATATATAGATAGGTAGGTAGGTAGATAGATAAGTGTATACAAAGTAATGGTAATTTTGAAGGGGAGGGTGGGGGATGGTCAGTGATCAAAATGTGGGTCACTGAGTTGCAGGTGTGTACATAACTTTCTAATCTGGGGTTGTGACTGATGTCTTTCAGTGGATTTCCCGCCGACGCTGGCTTCAGAAGATGAGACATGGGCCTTTCCCACATTTTGGGTGGATGCCAGGCTGGGGATTCGTTGCTTCTCACCCCATGAATCAGAATGCTTCACAGGCAGAAACTATCGGGACTCCCCCCAATCCAGGAGCAGAACAAGGTCGGATGGGTTTGGGTTCTTGCTTTGCTTTTGGGATTTCCTTAATCCAGACCTCCCTGGGATCTGCAAGGGTTTAGCAAAGGAGGTGAATTATTGTTTAGCAGGGGAGGAGGGAGGAGAAAGATTTGGCCCAGTTTATGGTCTTCTGGAAATAGAACGGAATGCATTTTTTTTTTTTACTCATTGGCTCTTACTGTTTTGTTTTTAAATGCTTCAGCTAGTACCAGTTCACAGCAGGACCCCAATGTCACCTTCCTGCAGAATGTAGGTGAAAGTGTGGCAGCTGCCCTTAGCCCTCTGGGTAAGTGACCTTTATTTTAAATTATTTGGGATTTATATCTCGGTAACTTCCACAAAGGAGTTGAGGCAGCTTGTAAATTTAAAATATAACGTGGAACTGATTGACCTAAAACCAAATAAAAGGAGCAAAGGAATAGAAACTAGCAGGTAACCAACTAAGTTAAATAATTCCTGTAGGTGGGCACTGAATTTAGCCCTTGAATCTCCTGGCTAACAGGAAAATATGTTTGGTTACTTGGCTCTCATGAAAGCATGCAGATTCATCTTGAGATGCCTTTTCCTGGAAAAACAGAATATTGGGTAACTATGGGCAATAACTATAGTTTTGCAGAAGACAGGAGCCTTCTATCAGCTGTCTCTAAAAGTCAAGGACATAACTTTAAACTGCTCAGAAATGATGGTATTTCTGTTGGCAGCTGAAATCATGATGATTTGAACCAGGACATAGTTTAGTTGGTGTTGAATAAGATGGTAGATTTAGAGAAGGTTGGGGCTTTTCAGATCATCTAGTCCAGCCCTTCATTTGAAGCCAGAAGCTAGTGTCCAGAGAATTGTTGAAGAGCTAAGATTCAAGCCCAGCTTGTGTGACCCCAAGTCCAAAGCTGGGTCTCCCTCCTATACCATTTGGCCTTCCTAGTGATGTACCCATCAGATTAGTTATAGGTCCATTGTCTCTTAAAAATGAAATGTTTCTGGCAGGTGGGAGTCAGCCGTGACTGAAGGGCCAAATGAAGAGGAATTCTCTTAAGGAAGTCTTAAGAGACTAGACTTCTCTTCAGAGGGAAAGTGGTCTTGAACTTGGGACAGGCAAGGGGCTAACTTTTAAAGTAGGTGTAGATAGGACTGCAGCCTACCAAGAGGGGCTAACAAGAAACTTGAGTTTTGTATGCAGGAAGGAAGAAAACAAGCGTTTACCAAGCACCTGCTATGTGCCGGGCATTGCTGGTGTATTACCTCATTTCATTCTCAGAACAACCCTGGGAGGTAGATACTCCTGTTATCTTCATTTTATAGTTAAAGAAACTGAGGCACACAGGTTAAGTGAATTGCCCAAAATCACATGGCTATTAAGTGTCTCAGGCAAGGTTTAAACTTGGGTTTCCTAACTCTTGGGCCAGTATTCCATCCACTGTGCCAGACCTAGCTGCCTGTATTATATGGACATGTAATAGGAACTTCCCCCTCCTGTCATATTCTAGAACAGGAGTGTCTTTTTAATAACATTTTATTTTTTTCCCCAATTATGTTAAAACAATTTTTAATATTCTTTCCTAAAAGAATATCAAAGGTTTTAAGTTCCAAGTTGTCTCTCCTTTCTTCGCTCCTTTTCCCTCTCCCTGAGACAGTAAGCAATCTGAGGTTATACATGTGCAATTATGTGAAACATTTCCACATTAGTCATCTTGTGAAAGAAAATTCAAACAGTAAAGGGAAAAATAGTGTGCTTTGGTCTGTATTCAGACACCATTAGCTCTTTCTTTAGAGGTGGAATAGCATTTTTAATCATGAGTCCTTTGGGATTGCCTTAGATCACTGTATTGCTGACAGTAGCTAAGTCATTCACAGTTGATCATCATACAGTATTGCTGTTACTATGTACAATGTTCTCCTGGTTTTGCTTGCTTCACTTTGTTTGCATCAGTTCATGTAAGTCTTTCCAGTTTTTTCTGAAGTCCACCTGCTCCTTATTTCTTAATAGCATAATAATATTCCATTACATTCATACCACAACTTGTTCAGCCATTCCCCAATTGATGGGCATCTCCTCAATTCCCAATTCTTGGGTACCACAAAAACAGCTGCTATAAATCTTTTTATGCAAATAAGTCCTTTTCCCTTTTTTTTTCAATCTCTTTGGGGTATGCACCTAGAAGTGATATTGCTAGATTAAAGGGTATGTGCAGTTTTATAGCCCTTTGGGCATAGTTCCAAATTGCTCTACGGAATGGTTGAATCAGTTCACAACTCCACCAACATGCATTTAAAAACATTCTGAGGAGTTTCATGCTTCACGAGACTGCCAGAGGGGTCCAGGATACACAAAACATTTGAGAATCCCTGGCCTGAGAGGAATACCAAGATTTCAACTCCATGAACCACTCCTTCATTTCTAGGCCAAGTACTTGATGAGTTGTTACTGTCAGCCATTCACAGGGACCAGAGCCATTTTAACTCATTTCTAGGCCAAGGATCATATGAGCTGCTATTGAGGAAGTTATTGCATATCAGCCATTTGCAGATACCAGAGCCTCCCCTCTCTGGAGCTGGAGAGCCACAATTCTTTTAGCTTGACCCTTTGGTCCTCGGTTCCCCGTAGGAAAACTTAATCAGACAATGCTGTTGCAGGTGGGGAGCATTGGTGCCTAGCCCTAGGTGCCCAGTACATTGGTACATTTGCTTTGAAAGGCATCAAGCTTCCTTGTGATGTCCTGTTCCTTAGCAGGTCATACAGAGGAACTCGGGGGACCCCTTCCTTCATGGAAGGTTGAAGTCTAGTAGGACGGGCCCCTGGTTTTGAGAGAGACTTTGAATTCTAGTCCACTCTCAGCTGTCAGAAAAGGTCTTAGACTCTCTCAGGTCTGGCCTCTTCCTATTACATACTGGGGAAAGCACTTCCCCTCGCTGAGGCTAAGGGTGTCTTGCTAGAGGGAGTATCCTCCCCCTAGTTCCCTGTGCCAGTGAAATCACAGGTCCAGACCTTGTCCCACTTGGAATGTAGGATAATCCATTCTTAAGGATGGTCAACGCTGAGGCTTTCTTGGGGAATGAAATTTTTTGGGGGCAAAAGCATTTATTAAGCACTTACTGTGTGCGCCAAACACTGTGCTAAGCGCTGAGGATACAAATGAAAAAAATAACAACAGTCCCTGCTCATAAGGAGCTCACATTTTAATAGAGGTGGCAACGTGGAAGGTTTTAACTTCAAATCGGATGGATAGGGAACAAAACACCTGGTAGTAATGCTTCTCTTTTTTGGGGGCCGTTAGGGTTAAGTGACTTGCCCAGGATCATATAGCTAATGTGTCCGAGTCCAGATTTAAATTAAGCACCTACTTTGTTGTAGGCACTGTGGCAACTACTTCAGCTATTAACCCCATTTGACCTTTAAAATCCCGTTTTTCAGTTGAGGAAATTGAGGCAGACAGGGTTAAGTGACTTGCCCAGGCTCTCACTGGCTAGTGTCTGAGGTCAGTTTTGAACTCAGGTCTTCCTGCCTCAATACACAGTACATAGCCACTGCACCACTTGGCTACCTAGATAATAAGAAGTAGCATTTCTACAGCACTGTAAAATTCACTTACTTTATTTTCTAACAACAATCCTGGGAGGTGGGGACTGTTTATATTGTTTAACCTGTGTGGGCTTTTAGGTTCCTCCTTTATAAAAATGGAGGTATTGGACATGAATGGTGAAGAGGTTTGAGGGTATTGGGACCCCGAGAATGCCAAGGCAGAGTTGCCTGAAATGAATTCACATACTCAAGCCTTCTCTTAGTCAAGTGGCAAAAAGTTTATTGTAATGCTTTAGCAAAAGGGGACAAGGGTCCTTAAAGAACCTGTGGAGAAAGTGAGGACGGTGCTGGAGGTTATATGGAAGAGGGGCACGGAAAGGAATGCCAGGGATGCTAATTAGGTAATCTAATCCAGTTAGGTAATCTGAATAGGTAATCTTGTCTTTTGGGAGCAATGGATGCAAAAAGTATAGGGAGTATACCAGACGTTGAGGGACATGTCAGAGTCATGGACCTTGGGGACCTAGTGGGAAGGAGAGACTGTGGGCCAGCCAAGGACAAAAATCCTTGGGCCAGGCATTCCTCTGTCCTGATAAGAGAATGTGTTTTGCAACAAGAGAAAAATTTCTCACGGGATACAGGCCTACTGAGAAATTGGGAGGCTTCCAGAGACATGATCTCAGGGCTGGGGCCAAGCACCCCGTCAGTGGTGTCTAAGGTCCCTTCCAGCTCTGAATCTTTGATTCTGTGACCTTTTAACATCAGAATTCATGGGTGTTTGTGAATAGGGACCAAATGAGGACAGACAGCCCTTTAGGAGTAGCTCTTAGGCCTACATAGGAAACTCAGCTACTCACACCTCAGGTTCAGGGTAAAATCTGCTTCCAAGAGAAGGGATAATCATAGCTTCATTCACCCCCGTTAAGTGGGACTTTGAGACAAGTGATATCATCTTTTCTAAGCCCAATGTGTCATAACTTCCTTATAGAAGGGAGTGCTTAGATTTGGTCTCTATATTCCCTGCACCTAATACATAGTTGTTCAGTGTGTCAGTTGTGTCTGACTCTGTGACCCCATTTGGGGATTTACAGATACTGGAGTAGTTTGCCATTTCCTTCTCTAGCTCATTTTCCAGATGAGGAAACTGAGGCAAACTGGGCTGAGTGACTTGCCCAGGGTCACATAGCTAGTAAGGGTCCGAGACCAGATTTGAACTCGAAGATGAGTCTTCCTGATTCCAGACCCAGCTCTGTGCACTGTGGTGCCACCTAGCTGTCATGGCACATAGTAGAGATAGGGACTAGAACTGCATCACTAGTATAGGGAACTCCTAGGTGAAGAAACTCCCCCTGCTGAGCACATTGTTGGAGCTTAATGAATGCATTTAAACAGAACAGTAAGCCCCTTGGCCCCCCTACCAGGAGTGAGATGCCTCTTGGTTGCCTCTAGGGGCTGTTTCTCAAGGCTTGGACTTGCTCACCAAGAAGCTGTCACCAGGCATTATCACTTTAACAATGGTGGTTTGTTTGACAGCTTTGAGGTGGAGAGGGAGTTCAGGAGAAGCTGGAAGTAAAGCTGAGGATCTGGTATTCATTCCATTAGTGGCTTTTTAACTCATAAATGACCAGTCCTGGGGAGATTTGGGAGTTCATTTGAAGGTGAGAAGGTGGTGTAGGTTACCTTTTTTGAATGAGTGCTTGCCACAGTCCATAGAACCTATCTGTGGGCTGTGTAGATCAGAAGGAGGAATTTGAGCCTTTGTAAAAGCCTCCGCCCTGATTTTATTTTGCCTTGTCCTGGAGAGGTGTTCAATGAGTGCCTGTTTTGTTTTTCTTTACTCCTTTCGGAGAAAGCAAAGTAACAAGTTACAGGTTTTCGATGGTGGTGCTTTGAATAATTCCTGGTGTGTCTTCTCTCTCCAATTTGAATAATGTCTTTTCCTGGTATACTCCCTCCACAACATTTAAGCCAAACTGTGACAAGGCTGGGGTATTTGCAGCATTCTCATTCTTCTCCCACCTGAGTGGAGGAATGTGTATTTCCTTTCCTTTAGCCCCGAGGTTGTAAGCTCCTTGAGGAAAAAGAGACTGTTTGAATTTTTTTCCTAAGGTCTAGCCCAGTTGAGTCATTTCAATTGTGTCTGACTTTTTCCTTGACCCTATTTGGGGTTTTCTTTGCAAAGATACAGGAATGGTTTGCCATTTCTTTGCCAGATAACTTTACAGATAAGGAAACTGAGGCAAACAGGGTTAAGTGACTTGCCCAGAGTCACACAGCTCGTGAATGTCTGAGGACAGATTTGAACTCAGGAAAATGAGTTTTCTTGGCTCCAGGCCCAGCATTCCATGCGCTATGGTGCCACCTAGCTGCCCCTTACCCAATACTAGGTGCTTTTAATAAATGCTAATAAATTCATTGTTTAATGAGTTAATACAAATAAGAATAGTAAACTCTTTGCACCTCTAGAATATCCTCTATTCTCATGAATTCAGACAGCTCATTACAATTAATCCAAGTTGAGCTTCCTGTAATAGTGGTTTTCATTTACCTTACTGTAATCAAGAGTCCTAAACTGCTTCCTGATGGTTGTGGCTGCTTTAATACATTCCTTGGTCTTTCAGGTATTGATGTTGACATTGATGTAGAGCATGGTGGAAAAAGAAGCAAAGTGACTCCATCCTTCTCTCAGCCCAACAGTGAGAAGGGTAGCCCTCAGCCAAGCAACTCCTCATCCAGCCAGAGCCAAGCAAACTCCCAGAGCGCCGAAATGGAAATGGCGGCCCTCTCTGAGCAAATGGAGAAGGTCATCGTGGAGTCTTCCACGATGCAAGTGGATGAAAACCCACCATCCCAAGTAAGCTGAGATTCTCATCCACCTAGGTCTGAAATAGCCAGGGCCACCCCCACCCCCCCAAGCTCACTTTTATCCTCCTAATTAATTGTCTTATGTTATAAATTTGGGCATTTCTGTCCTAGTGAGCATCTTAGGATAATTTGGTCACTTACTGAAACTTTAATTCTAGCTGTGAAAGTTAGTCTCAGAATAAAACTGTGTGAAGACAAGAGCATTATTGGCTCTTGAGAGTGGTGTATCATGTTTTCCTCACATCTCAACCGAAAAGCCATGACAGCTCGGATCTGTAGCCAAGTTGATGTGTTAGCCACCGCCCCAGCTTCACGCTTTAGTCATGCATGGTTTCTCTCCTCTCCTCATAGGAACAGACCGAGACTGGTTCAGGAGGAGATGATGACTGGACTCACTTGTCTTCGAAAGAAGTGGATCCTTCTACAGGTGAACTTCAGTCCCTACAAATGCCAGAAACAGATGGTTCCAACTCCATGGACCATTCTCAAGAGGGACCCACAGGGCTCAGGGAGGCTGCTTTATATCCACATCTTCCACCAGGCAAGTGTTTTAAGTAACTCGGACTTTGTTTTGGGGGCTCCGTCTCCTCTCTTAAGTGACTGCCTTACAAAGGACGGGTCAGTGTTGTTAACTGTGGGTAGCTACAGTGGGGTCCTTCTAAGTAAGACTACCCTCCAGAGGGTACTTTGAAATTAGACAGACAGCAGTCTGCATTAATATGCGCAGATGTCATAGGTACAGGTAGCCAAGGCCCTTAGGAGAGTGTGACCAGTCTGTGTGTACACGGGACTGAATTTTCATGACTCTTCTTGTCTTTGGCAGAAGCAGATCCGTGTTTGATTGAATCCCTCTCCCAGATGCTGTCCATGGGCTTCTCTGATGAGGGTGGCTGGCTCACCAGACTCCTGCAGACCAAGAACTATGACATCGGGGCCGCCCTCGATGCCATCCAGTATTCTAAGCACCCACCTCATCCGTAACAGATTCCTGCTCTGAGAATTCCCTCACCTCGCCTTTCTGTCTGTAATCACACTTACCTGTCTCAGTCCCAGCTTCTCTGGAAATTAAGATTATCTTTGTGAAGGTTCTTAGTTCTGTGTTCAGTCATGTTGGAAACCATATCACTTCACTTTTTGTTTAGGCCATTGTGAGTGAGCCCCGGCACACCCACCTCTCATCATTGTGCCATTGTTTCAAGGGGGAAGGCAGGAAACAAAGGCTGACAGCTCACTCTGGGCATCCCTTCACCTCTTTGTGAAGGAACAGTTTTGTAAGGAGGAGAAGGGCATGAAGTCATAGCAAAAGGCGGGCTTGCCTAGTGTTTTGTTTCCATGTTCCCTTAGCTCTGGTGTAAGAGAACTCTACTGGTTCATGTCAGTTGTCTTAAAATTAAGTAGTGTTAACTTTTCACCTCTGTAACCGTTTCTGCAGTTAAACTTGTGAAGAACTAATGTTGCTTTCTTTTGGTGGAAAAAATTGCCATATCCAATGCCATTCATTCAATAAACATTTATTCAGCCTTTACTGAGTTGTTTTCACTGGGGGAGGTATGAAATTTAAGTAAAACAGTCCTTGTCCTCATGGACATCCCTATCCCCTTAAAACCATAACACACTCAATCATGTGATGGATGTGTTGAAGCGGGGGGAGGGATGGGGCTGGTTGATTAGTGATAAAAGCACAAATATTTAGACTCAGATAATTTTCTACAAATGGAAAGATTAAGTCTGTTTTAAATTTAATTTTTAGCAATGGACAAGGAATAAAGTAAAGGCTACTGTTTATGACATCATGGATCTTAATGTAGTTCCAGAACTACCCTACTTGTCTATGGTCCCCTGCCCAGGAGAACTTAGGTTCTCTTCAATGACAATTTTAAGTGGGTTTTATAATAACACACGTTAGTCCCCTTGGCTTCACCAAGTCTGTGGAACTTAAAAAAACCGGTGCCAGCTAGCCTGCTTATTTCAGAAAGAAGTCACAGCCTTTATTTGAGAGAGGTCACAGCATGGACTATTCCTGGCCAAGGCTGTAGTTTGGGAGGCTCAGAAAAAGGAGGCTTTTGACCAAAGAAACACCCAGGGTCCTGGGGGAGGGGGACTGTAAAAGAAGCTGGGAAACATTGGGCATTCCACCCAACATACAGCAGCATACAGCCCAGCAACCGAGGGAGGTCTCCCCTCATAGAAAAGAACAGCAGCATTCTAGTCTTACTAGGTAGGGTTGCCTGACAGTCCCTCCATTCCCTCCCCCTGCAGTGACAAGGGGTAGGAGAAAGACGTCGTGGGCATTTGACTTGCCTACCTTGGATCTAGCTGGATCCCTAGAGCATCTGCCGTAGTTGCTATTGAATGGTATAGGGGGTATTCAAGGAGGCCTAGAACCTGAGGGCTTGCCATGGTCAGTGTCGGCTTGATTCACCCAGCTCGCTCGTGGCTCCGAGAAGCTATAGCGAGCACAGCAGCCACACCCAGGTGAAACCAGCTCTGCGGATGGCTTGGGGGTTGAGGGTAACTGACAGGCCCCAAACCCTTTGGTTGTGTCTACCCCAAGCATGGGAAGACTTCCCCTGCTGAAATGAGCACATGAGAACAGTTTGTTCCAGCAGCCACGAAGGCAGCTGTGGAGCTCTTGGAGCTTGGTGAGACATCAAAAACCTTCAGGGTTATCCCAGGCCTTTGCCAGTCATCCCATCCTGACTTTTGTTTTGCTACTACACTTCAATGACCCTAAGAGTAAGGCTGATGACTTTGTGCAGTTCTGCCTCACAAATCCCATTCATGTGCAAATCAATACATCATTCCTCATGTCATTGGTCCTCTTAAAAAAAAAAGGATGATGAACAAAAAAATAAGTCAGCTTGGTCTTATAATGTGCTTGGATTTGAAAATTCAGGTCAATGAGCATACCTATTACAGACCGGCAAACCCCTCTGCTAGCCACTGGAGAGGCAGAAAAAAACTAACCAGTTTGCTCAGACACGCAGTTACATCCATGCTTTTAAATTCACTAGATAGGCACCTACTATGGTATATGTGTTTGTCCTTCATTCTTGAGGACCAATGACAGCAGGAGGGTGATGTTGATTTGAAGTGAATTGGATTTGAGTGAGGCAGAGCAGTGCAAAGTCATCAGCCCCACTCTCTAGAATCATCAGTCCAATGGCAAGACAGGTCAGGAAAACTTTCAATGGTCCCGTGGTATATGTAAGGCTTTGTGAAAAAAGGTGAAAAGACCCTGCCCTCAAGGTGAGAGGTGCAAACAAAGCATCAGGTGAATGAAAGGCAGCAGTCTAGGGAAAGTGAAGAATCTCAGGGAAAATTTAGGCAGCAAAGGAGCTGGTACTTCAGAATGAAATACTGGGTGCATGTCTCCTTCTGAGCAAAAATGAGTCCAAGTTCACACAAAAGTAAAGTTTATCTCAAATAAGCATGGAAAGGAGATGAGAGCAACTAAGTAGGGGTGTTTGGGATTGTATTGAGAAAAAGGCCAGAACCTGGGTTAAAATTCTGCCTTTGTTATTTATTATTCATGAAACTTTGGGGTAAATCTCAGACTTTCTTGGGGATCAGTTTCCTCATCCAAAATATAAAGGGGGTTGGACTAGATGGCCTGCAGGATTGCATCTAGCATGAAATCCATCATCCCTTTGGAAATGAACCAGGCAGGAGCACCAGAAGGAATGTGGTGCTCCATAGTTGCAGATATGGGAATATGAAGTATTTCCACATTCCATAGTTATGGAAAGGAATGGGAAATCTACAAAATTCCCAAAGGACACTTTGAAAGAATTAAAATTAGAAAGAAAATCACGAGGAAGGAGAAGAGCTTACAACAGGTAAAAACGACTGAAAAAAAGTAATGCATATGGAGAATATAATAAAAATCATCCAAAAAATCAGTAGAAGCAACCAACAGACAATGCTGTCAAAATTAATTGCAGTCATTCCAGAGAGGAAGTGGAAAAATAGGCTCAGGAAATAACCGGAAAGGGGGTTGGAAACCCTGCAGCTGCATTGTGACAGATCTGGAGGAGAGGTCAAGACACAGCAAGCTCAGAATTACTGACATCACAGCACATTCGGATTAAAGGAAGACTCAGAACACGGTGCTCTAGTAATTTATTCAAGAAAATTGAGAAGTGTTGGTCATGAACTCCAAATAGACTTTCTAGCAATATTAAGCATGCAATATGAAGGCCAAAAATTGGGCATTCACTAATCCACAGGACTTTTAATAATTCACAGGAAAGCAGACATTTCAAAGCAGCTTTTAGAAAGGAGACCTCCCTAAAAAAGATCAGTGCATAGAGCAATTCATACTTTTAAACTAAGACAAAGCAGTTGTTAACTAAATAGAAGAAGGTTCGAAGGGGGAAAAAGAGAGTGGAGAGGAGAAAGGAAATAAACAAGCATCTAGTCTATGCCAGGCGCCTTACAAATATTTCATCTGATCCTCACAACAACCCTGTGAGGTAGGTGGTGTTATTATCCCTATCTTACAGATGAGGAAACTGAGGTAAACAGGTTAAGTGACTTGCCCAGGGTCCCATAGCTATTAAGTGTTGGAGTCCACATTTGTTGTTGTTTTTTTGTTTTTGTTTTTTAAGGCAATTGGGGTTAAGTGACTTGCCCAGGGTCACACAGCTATAAGTGTCAAATGTGTGGTCTGAGGCCGGACTTGAACTCAGGTCCGCCTGACTTCAGGGCCAGTGCTCTATTCACTGTGCCACCTAGCTGCCCTTTGAGGCCACATTTGAACTCAGATCTTCCCGCCCCACTTAGCTGAGAAGAGGAGGGCAAACTGATCCCAAAGCTACTTTTGATAAAAGGCAAATCCAGAATAAAGTAAGTTTTTATCAGTAATTCAATAAAAAATGGTAGAAGATAAGTAACAACTAGAATGGTAAATGTAAATGGATTGAAGTCCTTAGAAGAAGGATAAAAGGTCAGAAATTGGATTAAAAATCATCCAATATGTTTATCTATAACACATAAGGTGGAAAGGGCTTACCTAGTTCTGGATGGAAAAGTTGAACCAAAACGTATCATGGTATTGCTAATTCAAGAAAAGGCAGAGTGGCATCTCCCTGATGATACCGAACAAAGTTAAATTCAATTAGGAGTATAGAAGCAGATTAAAAAATCTTTTTCCATTCCTCTAGAAATATTAAGAAATATTTCTCTTGCCTAAAAACCTTTTCCAGACTTCTCTCCTTAGGTGGGTTAAGTCAAGAACAAAATGCTTTTCCTAACAAAATGCTTGCCTTTCCCCAAAACTGGATTTCAACATATTCCCTTGTTCAAGATTCCTATTATTATAATAATAGCTAATATTTATGTAGTACTTACTAAGGTGCCAGGTACTGAGCTAAGTGCTTTACAATTACTATCTCAGTTGATTTTCAAAACCCTGGGAAGCAGGTGCTGTTACTACCCCCATTTTACAGATGAGGAAACTGAGGCACACAGAAGTTAAGTGACTTGCCCAGGGTCATAGCTAGCAAGCTCTGAGGCTTCATTTGAATTCAGCTCTTCCTGACTCCAAGCCCAGTGTTCTATCCATTGTGCCACCTAGCAGCCTCTGTAAGTATTACCTCAAATTATCCTGGGGTTGAGAGACAAGTCCAAGGATATAAAGGGAAGAGGAATTATGACAGTTTGGACATCTCCCTCTAAACTAGAAATGCTTGGCTGTTAAATTAATGTTAAAGTAAATAAAAATTATTTCTGGTCAACGTGCTTAAAAACATGAAGTGTGGTATTAATGCTTTTCCTTCAACAAAAGAGACAAACTAATAGATCACATTATGTTTAAAAGGTACTATTCGAAATTAGGGGCAGCTAGGTAGCACAGTGGATAGAGGGCCAGGCCTGCTGAGGAAGACTTATTTTCCTGAATTTAACTTACTAGCTGTGTGACCCTGGGCAAGTCACTTAACCCTGTTGGCCTCAGTTTCCTCATCTGTAAAATGAACTGGAGAAGGAAATGACAAAGCACTCCAGCATCTTTGCCAAGAAAACCCAAGTGAGACCATGAAGAGTTGAACATGACTGAACAACAACAAAAAATAACTCAAAATCAGAATATATCAATTAAAAATATATATTTACCAAATATATCTATATCTGTAAAGGAATCTGTCTTTCAAAAAATAGAATATATGGTTTTGTTGTTTTTCAAATCCACATTAATATAAAAGTGATCTCAGGCTAGGTCACAAAATTGCTATGGATTAGAAAAGCAGAAATTTTACATATTACTTTCATGAATCAAAATGCAATTAATAGTATAATGTCATTGCATCTATTATCTCATCAAAATGGGTATTCCTTCAACAAGTGAAGATTACAATCCACTCATTCTTCATCCTATGTTATTTTTGTCTTCTATATTTTCTCTTATACTACCTACAGAAGACAGACTCAATATACTGGTGGCCTTCCCCCAGGTCTTTTTTTCTTTTTTAATTCTGAACTTACAAAAAGAAGCATTACCATTTTGAACACACAAAGTGAATTCTTTATGAAATTGTGAATCTCCATTTCATCCTCTGCTTTTTAAAAAGTATTATCAAACTCGCACATTACTTTCAAAACTGCCATGCTTATCTATAGGATATATTTAATTCTGTGTATTTTTCCCCCATTGGGGAAAAAGTGAGAACAGAGAGTTGATATTGGGGGATGGGGAGAGGGAAGTAATTAAAATAAATAAAAAATTAATAATGGATGTTGAAGACATTAAATAAGAAAAAACAATTTTAGGTGATAAATTAATTCTGTTCTAAGGGTTTGATAAAGAAATGAGAAGGGAGATTAAAGGAGGAATATATTGTGTAGAAAGGGGGAAGAATATATATATATATATATATATATAATTTTGTGTATTTTATTTTAATAGTATTTTATTCTTTTCCTCTTCTGTGTATTTTAAAAAATGTTACAATGGCCCTCTTTTTTGTTTGACATCACTATACTAGCTTCCCCCCCCCTCCAATTAAAAACTGAGAGAAACGAGAGAAAAAAAATCAACCTTTGTAACAAATAAGCATAGCTGGAGAAAAACAAAAAAAGCCTTGTTAATAAATAAGCATAGTCAATCGAAATGAATCCACACAGTGACCAAGTCCACAAACATGTCTCTTTCTGCATCTTGTGCCCATGACCTCTCTGGCAGAAAGTGGATAATATGCTTTAGCACAGGTTCTCTGGAAAAATGGTTGGTCATTGCATCAATCAGAGTTCTCCAGTCTTATACTTGTTTTTTTTCTCCACAATTTTGCTATCTTTTCACAAACTGTTCTCCTGGTACTGCTCATTTTGCGTCAGTTCATACTACTCAGGATTCCCTGAAGTCATCTCTTCTATCATTTCTTATAACTCTATAATATTCCATTATATTTATATACCACAGCATGTTTAGCCATTCTGCAATTGTCTACGAAGAAATCTAAGGCAGTCCTGAAGTTCCCTCCCCTCCTTTCCCCATCAGGTAGTTTATTTTGTTTGTGACCATTCCCTCCCTGGTCTTCTCCTTCCTCTAACATTCCACTCCTCCTTATCCCTGCTTGTTTCTCTGTTGAGTTTGATGTATTTCTGCATCAAATTCTGTGTGCATGTGTGTGCATGTGTGTGTATGTATGTGTACATACGTGTGTATGTGCTCAACCCTTCCTTGTCTGTTTCATCTAAGAGTGAGGTTCATCTGATGCCCTCTCCCCCCTCTTTCCTTAATGTTTGTATTTTGGAATACTCTTCTTATATGTTGCTACTATGAGAAATGGCAAGTTCCATCTCTTTCTTCCTCTTTCCTACATAATGTATTACTCCTTTAATCTCCCTTCTCTTTTCTTTACTCAAACCCGTAGAACAGAGTTAATTTACTACCTAAAATTGTTTTTCTTATTTAATGTCTTCAATATCCATTATTAATTTTTTATTTATTTCAATTACTTCCCTCTCCCCATCCCCCAATATCAACTCTCTGTTCTCACCTTTTCCCCAATGGGGGAAAAAAAAAGAAAAACATCCTTTTTTTTTTTAAACAAATATTCATAGTCAAACAAAATAAATCACCATATTCACCATATTCCTTAATACCCTTTGAAAATATTAAGGCTCTGATGTGACACAGTTCTTCTCCCTCTATTAGAATACAACATCATACAGTTTCTTCTGGTTGCTCAAATCAATTCACCTTTCCATGTTTCTCTGACTTCTTGTGTTTGTATTTCAAAGTTCCTACTCAGCTCTGGTCTTTTCATCAGATATGTTTGAAAGTCCTCTTTCCATTAAAGGTCCATTTCCCCCCCTGTAGGATTATACCCAGATTTGCAAAGTATGTTATTTTTGGTAGTAAGCCTCTTTTACCTTTTGGAATATTGTTTTCCAAGAACTCCTTCAGTTGATAGTATCAGTTGCTAAATCTTGTGCTGTGCTGACTGTGGCCGCTTGGCACTTGAACTGCTTCTTTCTCTGTGTTTGTAATTTTTTCTTTGATATGGAAGCTCTGATTTTGACTATGACTTTCTTGGGACTTTTTCAATTGGAAGTCATTGGGGGATTCTATCTTCATTTTGCCCTCTAGTTCTACTAGATCTGTGTAATTTTCATTTGATTTCCTAATGCTATCCAGGCTTTTTTTTAATAATGGTTTTAAGGGAGTATAATGATTCTTAAATTCTCTCTCCTTAGCCTGTTTTTCCAGTCAGTTGCATTTGATATTAGTTATCTTACATTTTTTCCTACTTTTTCAATTTTTTGCTTTTGTTCTAATATCTCTTTCCGTTTCATTGAGCCATTGATTTCTGTTTTGGTCTATTTTAGTTAGCAGGAAGCCCATTATTCCTTGGGTAAGTCATTGGTTAATGTTTTCTTTGATTTATTAATCGTTTCATCTTTAATTCCATAATTAGAGCTTTGTACTAGGGCCAGGCTCCTTCTCCTCCTATGCTTCTGAGTGAAGTGCTTGGCTTTGCTTGATTTGTTCTTGGGTCCCTCGAGTGACCTTTACTTCCGTGAGTTAGACCCCACTGGACGTTGGAGGTTTGGAGCTCTCTGGGGAATCTCAGCACAGAATGCTGGGGACCTTGGCACCCTGAGCACCTCAGGTGTTTTGGTTTGATTCCTGCTGTGCTGCTCTGGTGGCTGCTGCTCCCCAAGGACTTCTGCTGTTGCTTTTTTCATGGCAGTCTTCTTATGGGAGCCCTCTACTCTTGATGATTCAGAACACAGAGACCTTTAGGTTACAGGGTCCCTGGCTCTTCCCTGGTAATGCTGAGGTGCTGACATGTGCTTTATATGCCAGGGGCTCATTGCCACATGAAGGCAGCTTCCCCCTCCCAACTCAGAATGCTGCTCAAAACAGTCCTGAATTATCTGCAAGATAGGGAGAGGTGAGAGAATGGACCACTCTGTTGTATACACCCATTAAGTCATTAGCTTCTCTGGCTCTGCAACCAATAATGGGCCTCTTTATTATCTCACCGTGCAAGCTCTTCAGTGGTGAGTCACACGCTGGCTCTCCAACACTTTCACATAGCTGCCTGAACCAAGAATGGTGGAGAATGGGTAAGCGGGGAGGGGATGGTACCCATTACACTAGGACTAGAAGAACCTCTCCTTAATATGACAAAATTATCTGTCGAAGCCACGGCCTACCAGTATAGGCAATGAAGAAACAAAGAGAAATTCCACTAAAACAGGTATAGTCCTGGACTATATTTCTTAGAAATCTTAGCAATAGCAATAAGACATGAAAACCAAGGGCAGCTAGGTGGCACAATGGTAGAGCGCTGCACCTGGACTCAGAAAGCCTCATCTTCCTGAGTTCAAATCTGGCCTCAAGATACTCACGAGCTGTGTGACCCTGGGCAAGTTACTTAATCCTGTTTGCCTCAGTTTACTTATCTGTAAAATGAGCTGGAGAAGGAAATGGCAAACCACTCCAGTATCTTTGGCAAGAAAACCTCAAATGGGGTCATAAAGAATCAGACATGACTGAACAAGAACAACTAAGCAGTTGTCCCCTTAATGGGGAACAAACCATGGTACATGAACACGGTCTAATTATGAACTCATGGGATTTTAATCAGTTGATTCAATATCTGAATTAGCCTCTGAATGTCTCTCTACTAGAGCTACTGACGCAGGACCCTTCTTTCACTCTGGTCAGCATGTTCAAGGGATAGCTACTACCTAATAAGCTTTGGTATTCCACTAGCCATTACAGAGTACTGAGGCTGGCAGTGTCCGGGCTTTTCCTGGCCCAACATGGCATACCCCCACTTCAGTACTTGATTCAGAAATAGCTTTTATTTAAGCCCCTTTCCAGATAATTCAGGGACATGCTGTCTTCCTAATGCTAAAGGGAGGCAGAAATAAACAAAAAAATGTCATGTGGCTTCTACTCACACCAACAGCCAAACATAATTCAAAATAAGTGGCAATTCTCAGCAAGTCTGAGTCTTTCCTCTCCCTGCAGTTCTGTTTTGGCTTTATCATCTACTCCAGAGTCCCTGAACTTAAGTCATTATTGCCTGTCTCTCAACCATCAATGTATCTATCTCTCCCCAGAAATTTCAGTTAAAAGGTCAGAAAAGGAGAAGAATTAAAAAAAAAAAAAGAGACAGATAGCACAAAGTACAAATAGCATGTTTTTATCCTATTGTGTGAGTCCTTGCCCCAGGATGAACATAAAGTATGCCTGCTTTCATTATCTTTTTTCTGATGGAGAAAGTAAAGGCAATCATGTTTCCCATGAAAAGGCTCATAATTTCTGCTCTATTTCTTTCTGTAAATCATTTCCTGGGCCATTTCTATAAGTTATCAGCAAAGCTAAAAAGATGAGTGCAAGCACTGAACTACATTATTGTAAAGGATGTATGTCTACCAGTTTCTCTTGGTTTTATACATAATATGCAATTTATTTTTATATTTGTATTATATATGCAATTTATAGATATGTAAATGGTTTTTGGAGTTATTCCCATATCCTGCTACTTTGTTAAAGTTATTTAATTTAAAGCTAACTCATTTTATTAAATACTTAACTTCAATGAGTTAACTTCAATTAGTCTATATCTGAGATTGTCTAGATAGACATATAATCATGTCATCTACAAATAGAGATAGTTTAATTTCGCTGATGATACTTATTCCTTTACTTTGTTTTTCTTCTTGTTGTTCACTCAGAGGTCAAAATTTGGGGGTCAAAAGACTGAGAAAATAAACTTTAAGGTATCTTATATCAAAAGCAATTGACTTGGAAAACAGATGGAGGAGAGATTATTTAAGAATCACTGAACTACCTGAAAGTCATGATTAAAAAAAAAAAAGGCCCAGACATCATATTTCAAGGAATCACAAAATAAAATTGCCCAGATCTCTTAGGATCAGAGGGAAAACCCTTTGCATATGGGTTCCTATGTACCCAAAATGAAAATAGAAAGAATTCACTAGTCACTTCCAGGATAATAGCCAAACTCCAGAGCTTCTAAGTCAAAGCAAAAATACTTCAAGGAGCCACAAAGAATGAATTCAAATACCAAAGAGCCAAAATTAAGATCATATACGTTTTAGCAGTCACCACTATAAAGGAACACGGAGCTTAGAATACAGTATTATGCCTGGGCCTTTTTGTTTTTTTAAATCATGGCTCAGGTATCTGTAAGTTTTTAGTGAATTCAAATTAGTCTGATCCAGGAAAAAGTCTTAATGCTGCCCTTCTGATCTGAGCTCTGTAAGTTTCTGACCTGAGTTTGGGTTTGAGCAAAACAATATGGGCTTGCCCCTGGTTGGAGCTCCTTAGATTGCTGTTGAACTCAGACACTGTCAGCCGGCGGTAGTGCTCTGCAGGTTCAGAGTGATAGAATTTCAGGCTCCCCTTTGCTCCCCTTCTTGCCTTTAGTTATTCTGCTTCAGACTGAGCTATGGGCTGGACTCTCCATTCCTGGGGTAAGAGCCACCCAATTGTACCTTTCTTCTTGTGAGTACTGTCCTATTTCCAAGCCCTAGTTGACAGAAGTGACTCCATGTTTGACCACTAAGTGAACTGCTTGTATAGCTGGAAGTTCCTATGTACCCAACAACTGGCTTGTCAGCTAAATTTAGAATTAGGAATGCAAGGTTAGCAAATTATCAGCTTAGCAAACTCTCATCTATGTAAGGTTAGCAAACTTTACTAAACACAGTGTCCTTGTGGTTGATAAATGAGGAGTTGCAGTCCAGATTACCCACTGGTTGACTTTCCCTAAGGTCCCCTTTCCACTCAGTCCCTGTGAATCTGCTCAGCAACAACAATCAGATATAAAGGCAGAAATCCAGGAGATCTGGGCTCTTAAAATGGGTATCTATCTTGCTATATGCCCAAGCCACCATTCTCATGAGCCCGAAGGTCTGCAGGTTAAGGAAGCCACACTCTTGAATGTTTGTGAGTAATAAACTGCTTGACTTATGATCCTTTGAGCACTTACATTCCTTCTCAGTATCTCCTCACCCATGATCCTTTCACACCTCAGTACTTGCTCTTCCCTAAGTCCACAGACTAAGGCCTATGACTGCTCCCTCTCCTGGACTGGTAGCCCTAGGTATAGATTACTTAGTCTGCACCAGGTATGTCTCCCAGAACTGGGTACTGAACAACAGAGTTGCCAGTCAGCATCTGTACCTGCTCCCTGCATAAGGTCAGGAGTCCCTCTGCATCTAGGGACCTTTTACTGCCCTGATGCAAAGCTTCTGGAAAGCTTTAGTTGAGTTCCTGTACTGGAAGGCTCTGTATAGCACACTCCTGGCTAGACCCTATCTTCATGGTTTGAAGACCTCACTGTCTGTCCACATCTCCTCTCTGTGCTGGAAAATGATTTCCTGTGATTTTTTTTTCTTGGATTTCCCATTCAGGACTCAGGTCTGGTGCATTTTCTAGATCTTTGTTGAGAAACTACAGTGGAGGAGCTGCGCTGTTACTACTGTCTGCTACTCCATTATCTTGGCTGGTCTTTTAATAGTGATTCAATTTAAATGAAGAAAAAGGATTGTAGTACAACTATGAGGACCCAGTTGAATTTAGATAATTCATGTTATGTAACATGAATCTGTAGTAGACTCAGCCATTCTGGTTTTTGTATTAGGTTGCTTGTTAACAGAATTGATAGGTTGAAAAAAAATATGATTTTGAAACAAAAAAATAAAGTGGCAATGTCATCTTCAACTTATCTGTTAAATTCTTTGATGGAGCATGTGAGAAACAGCAAATAGTCTGAGCCAGTGTCTCTCAAAGGGCTTTTCTAGATAGTGGCAAACACTGACTTTGCTGCTTTTTGAATCTTGGCTATTTCAGGGGGTTTGATTCTTCTTGCTTTTGGCCCTATGTGATGAGGGCTTCAAAAATCATAGGCATGTACTGTTCACACAACGTCTGGCTCCTCTGGCTCTTGTTCAGATACAGCCCACAGCTTCTAGCAGAGCAGAAGCCTAAACAACTAAGGACTCCTTGTTCCTTGAATGTGAATTTGTAGCTCACACCTCTGCCCCCAGCAGCCCCAGGTATATCTATGGCTGGAACACAGTTTTACAAAGTGTATTACTTGGGTAAGGTCTACCATTTTCTCTTCCAAGCTTCCCCTCCCCTCTTCCAATTCTTTCCTTGAGTTTTTATTTCATTTTAAATTTCTTTCTTCATTTCTTTTAGGTATTCTTGTAATATTTGTGCAAAATTCATTTTTTCCCCCCATTTGTATCTCTGCTACCAGTTGTGACAGTGTTACTTTCTCCTTTTTGACGATTTGAAATGATTTTGGATACTGGTCTGTCTTTTCTTTGATTTACTCATCTCTCCAGCTCTAGTTCCAGTATTGGGTTTTTGGGCTAGGGTCACTCTCTACCCTCTGCTGAGATTTTGGGTGGGGGTGTTATCTTAGCTTGGTCTGGCCCTGGGTCCCCCGGGGTTCCTGTACTTCTGCTTCCTGGGTGTGACATGTAAAAAGTTTGAGAGACATAGTTTCTAGGTAATGCTAGCATACAATTAATAAAAGGGGTCGGTGACACTCTTGAATGTCAAAGACCCCTCATGGAACCCACTCAACACTTACATGCCTTTGGAAGAGTGGGTGTTCCTGAGGGTGGCGATTGACTCTGATTGGTTAACAAGTAATGAAAGAGAATGAATATTATAATGAGAGGTGGGCCTAATCCAACTGAGGGACTGAGGGATGTGACTTTGATCATGTTATTTACTTCCAAATCATTCCCAGTCTTGGGCAATCTAGACAAAGGATCTACCCTGACCCCCCAAACCTGCCTGAGTGGAACACAATGGGACTAGAATTCACCTTAGAATAAATTCTTTGTAAGCTTTTCTAGTTGGGTGAGGCAATAACTCTGCCTAGATAAGATAGTCTAGGTGGGGTAAATTTTTGGGAAAGGTCAGAGATTTCTCCAATAATTTGTTATTTAATAATTATTTCTCTCATGGGGTTAGGAGATCCCCCTGTGGATCTTTGCAGTTTAGAGCTCCGGATCTTCAGGGCCCTCTCTGGTATCTAGGCCAATGTTAATGACCTCAGAGCTACTAGACCTGGGGTGTCTGGCCTGAGTGCTACTGTGCTGGACACTGGTTACTGGTTACTACCCACTAACATTCCCCTGCACTCCCAAGGTCCCCACCCTTGGGCTTTCTGATTACCTCAGGGATTTCTCAAAGGATTCCTCCATTCTCATCTAGCCCTAACCTGTCTCATAACCTCCAGACTCATATTTCCAACATTAGCCATCTCAAATCGGATGTTCCATAGATGCCTTAAATTCAGTATGTCTAAAACTGAAATTATCTCCCCCCCTCATTCTCCAAGCTCTCCCCTCCTCCTATGTTGCCTGTGACTGTGGAGGGCACTGCCATCTTCCCACAACCTAAGTGTCATCCTCAATTGCTCACTGTCTCTCACTCTGCATGTCCAATCTGTTGCCAAGGCCTTCGGTTTCACCTTCCTACTATCTCTTGGATATTCCAGCTTCTGTCCTTGCACACTGTTACTGCCCTAGTATAGACACTAATCACCTTGTGCCTAGATGGTTACAAAAGCCTTTCAGTCGGTCTCTATCTCAAGTTTCTCTCCACTCCAGTCTTACTTCCATTTAGTTTTCAAACTGATCTTTTTAAAGAGCAGATGTTACACCCCCACTCCACATTCAATAAACTCTATTGGCTCCCTGTTATTTTCAGGATCAAATATAAAATCCTTTGTTTGGCATTCAAAGCTTTTAAGAACCTGGCCCTCTGTTACTTTTCTAGTCTCCTTATACTTTATTACATTTCCCACCCCTACTTCCCCACATACTCTGTGATCCAGTGACACTGACCTCCTTGTTTTACCTTGAACAAGACATTCTATCTTCTGCCTCTATGCCTTTTTTCTGGCTGTACCCTACGCCTGGAAATCTCTGCCTTCCCATCTCCATTGTTTGGCTTCCCTCGCTTCCATCAAGTCCTAACTAAAACCCCACTTTCTACAAAAAGCCTTTTCTTATCCCCCTTAATTTTAGTGCCTTTGCTCTGTTGATTATTTCCAATTTATCCTATATATAGCTTAATTGTACATAGTTGTTTGTCTGTTTTCTCCCCCATTAGATGTGAACTTCTTGGGAATGGGGTCGGACATTTGCAGTTCTTTGTTTCCCTAATGCTTATGTCAACAAGCCGTCACAATTTCACAAAACTTATGTGGAAACTAGGTTTATTACAACAGAAATGAGCATGCATGTGAAACCCTAAGAGTTCACAATCCATACCGAAACTGGCAGTTGTACAATAGTAGGACGAGGGGAGGAAGAGGTACCAGAAATCTCCACTTAGAGGGATGTGGGGGGATGGTGCAGTAAAGGTGGGAAAAGGACAAAACCCCTCTGGAAGGGGAGGAACAAGGTGATGGCAAAAGCAGCATTCTTTTTCCTTGGGAATGCTAGACCACAAATATAGGATGGTCTGCTAATCTACAAGGGTCCCAGCTGTACAAGCAGTTTCCCAGTCTGGTGCAGACTGACTGGTGCCTGTCTTGACTCCCAAGGACACACAGGGAGTCCAGTTTGGGATGCAAACAACAAATTTTGTCAGTTGTGGGGGGTGGGGTTCGTCCTTGACACACTTAGGGCTTCCTGCATACTCTGGGTCTAGTGTTTCTGTAAAATATGGCAACTCAAAAAGACAAATTCAGGGGGCCCCTTAACATTCCTTAATGCTTAGCACAGTGCCTGGCACATGGTAGATGTTTAATAAATGCTTGCTGACTTTTTGTAACCTTAGGGCATAGAACCTTGCAGGCTACACATTTCTTTGCCTGTCTCTGGTCATGCTCAAATGTGCTGACTGTGCTGGCTATTTTGCTATTACTCTTGGTCTTCTGATTAACTTCTTTTGTAGTTCTGCAGTGGAAGAAGTCTATGCTTTAGTTTCTCATTGGATTTCTTGATCATTATCGAGTCTGGTGTGAACTTCAGGTTTTTGTTGGAGTGGGAATGCAGGAGCTAAGCAGTTTGCTTCTGGTTCAGGCAGCCGTCTTAGCCAGAAGTCCATAGGGAGTAATAAACAGTAAGAAAGACAAGGATGAGAGGATGTCTCAAGTGATAAATGCACCAAAGGGCACTGAGCCAGGGCCAGGAATGCAACTAAGACAGTTCCTATCTTTTACTTCTCTTTAGGAGGAGATGGACAGAAAGGGGGAAAAATAAACACCAAGAGCAGAGGTAAGGAAGCATTTTCTTTTGTAAAAAAAACTTTGTAATTAGTTTTTGGTTGGCTTTAGTAAAAGAATAACTTCCCCATGTGGGTCTTTTTTAGTAATTCAGAAGCTAAATGTTCCCCGAAGACATTCTGAGAGGACAATGACTTTTGGTGGTGGGAAAACAACCAAGGTTTTAGAGTGGTCCCAGTCTAACAACTAAACAAACGTGAATTTTCGCTTAAGAAGTCAGACATGCTGAGCACTTTGCTGGCTATGGGTCACTAGACCATTACCATTCTCCCAATGAAAGCATCCTTTGTGGAGTAGATGAGCAATGGGGCAACACCCTGCAAACATGGTACAGACATAGAAATGGCAAACATTCTGCAAACTGAACATAGTTACTATTGAGACCAAGAGAGGAAAACCATCTAAAATCACTGAAGTTCTGCAGCTGAGCTCAGGGGCCCCTTCCTTTGGAGCCTTGTTGAGCATCAGCATTATGCAGACACCTTATGGTAGTGAGAGTTCACCATATCTAGGTGCCTTCAGAAGCATCACTCTGGCCATCTCCCTGCCATGCTGCTGGGTTCGGCTCTTCACCTCTGACCTTGGTACTCCAGCATTTCTTGTGGCCTTGTACTCCTGGCTGGTGAGAGATCATGTTATCTAGGTGCCCCCAGACCCATCACAGCTGCACTGTAGTCTTCTCGCAATGCCTCCCTCCCTCCCTCCTTCCTTCTTCTTTTTCTCTCTTCTTGTTCTTCCTCCTCTTCCTCCCTTCTTTTTTCCTTCTTCTTCTTCTTCTTCTTCTTCTTCTTCTTCTTCTTCTTCTTCTTCTTCTTCTTCTTCTTCTTCTTCTTCTCTTTCTCCTTCTTCTTCTCTGTTCACCAGGTCTAGTTCCTATGAAGTTTAAGAATCATAACCTCTCAACTATAGAACCAAGATGGCTTATCTTGTAAGATAAGTAATGACTCAAGTGGCTGTGCCTTTTATTAGCTGTATCAGCCATGCATAATTTGACTGACTACATAGAACTGAATGCTTGAAAAATATCATTATGCATTATGCATTATCTCATTTGATCCTCACAACAATTCTGTAAGGTGCGTACTTCCTTTAACTCCATTCAATACAGGAGAAAACAAATTGAGAGAGGTTAAATGGTTTTGCTTCTTAGGGTCACAGAGAAGTTGTTTGAGGGAGGATTTGAAAACAGGTCTTCTTGACTTAGGCAGCTAGGGTGGTGCAATGTATAGAGCACTGGGCTTGAAATCAAGAAGTCTCATCTTCATGAGTTCAAATCTGCCTTAGACTCTTACTAGCTGTGTGACAGTAGGCAAGACTCTTAACACTGTTTGCCTCAGTTCCTCATCTGTAAAATAAGCTGGAGAAGGAAACTGCAAACCACTCCAGTATGTTGGCCAAGAAAAACCCAAATGAGATCATAAAGAGTTGGGCATGACCGAACAACCACCACAACTTCCTAATTTAAGTAATTTGTTTCTTTATGGACATTGTCTCTTATAGTATAACCTCAAATAGAAGGTTACTACTCAAATAGTGAAGCAGATGACAGTAATTAAAAATATTATCACATAAACATTTATTGCCAAACTCATGAATTCAATCTATGAAAACATAAGGGTAGGAACAAACTCTTAAGCAGTAATTTTTTAAAAATGTCTGTACCTTAACATATAGCTTCCAAAATGGGAGGGTAGTGGCATTTACTTCTTTTTTTCTTTTTTTTTTGTGGCATTTACTTCTTATTCAGGGTGATAGAAGGATGGCATGGTAAAGGGTTTGGACTTGGTATAGAATAAATATGCATGTCATTTTGCTGGCTGTCTTTTATAAAACCAGCTTCGTCCTCCAGTGTCTCCTCTTTGAATTGCATCTGGTCTTATTGCCAATTTTCATTAGAATCAGTTGAGGAAGGGGATGATTCTACTTCTGCTTCTCGGCAAGGATCCTCTTAATTCTCAAAGTCTCATGGGAGGATATAATGAAGAGATGACAGCTGAGATTCCACCATGATGGCTGGATGGGTGAAAAAGCATTTTTTCTCTTTTCCTTAAGCTTTGAGATCCTGATCAGAATGCTAACTTTATGTCAGCCATTCCCAAAGTAATACAGGCAGTACCAATGATGGGGTGCTTGGGTGCTTGTGCTTGTACTTGGACCCCAGTTTCTCCCTAGTCTCAGAAACACTGTCTCTGATAACCACTTCCCAGCCCAAGGACACTGTGCCTAACAGTTATTGGTGCGTGGTCCCCAGCATGACACTTATCTCTTTCCCTGGTGCAGCTACACAAAGCTGAATGAGAGTGTGCTGGGCTGCTCAGGCCCCAGCCCTCAGATCATGTCTTTGGAAGCCTCCCAATTTCTTAGTAAGTTCCTGTCTTGTGAGAAAGCTTTCCCTTGTTGCAGAGCATTCTCTCATCAAGATAGAGAGAGAGGGGTGCCTTGCCCAGCCCAAGGAGTTTTGTCCTTGGCTGGCCCAAGGACTCTTCCTCCTGCCTGACTCTCAAGATCCATACCTCTGTCATCTCCCTCCCTGTCTGGTATACTCCCTGTACTTTCTCATCCATAGCTCCCAAAGACACCTGGACCTTTAGATTACCTCATCAGTGTCCCTGGCATTCCTTTCTCATGCCCTTTTCCATATAAACCCTAGCTCCATCCTCAGTCTCCCGCAGGTTCCTTAAGAATCCTTGTCCGCTGAAAAGCGTAACAATAAATCTTTGCCACCTTGACTTAAAGAATGCTTGAGTCTGTGAATTCATTCCAGACGACCTCGTCCTGTGCTCCAGTCTTTGAGGGGTCTCAAGCTCTTAGACCACAAAACCAAGAGGGCTGACCCTCCCTGTTGACCCAGTTAGATTTTTGGTAGTACTGAATCATTGACTTGACATTATTCCAGCGGGCAACAAATCTGTTTGCTTGGCCCACCCTAATCTAAAAACTGATAGTTGTAACATTACTGGGACTTTCTCTTCCATCCACTCATACTGACTCAACCAACATTCTGTCTTCAGCCTCTAGCATTGTATAATAAACCTTGCTTTTCATGCCCCTGTAACTGAGCTCTATCAGCAGTTTTTTTCTGCCTTCTGCATACTGCATTGCATACAACAATGATCATGTCATATCAGGAATTATCAGAGGGGGCTCAGGAAGGGTTAAGGACAGTAGGTGATGTTGGGGGAGGAAGTTGATGCAAGGTTTACTGAGGGAAAATTGAGGGATCAGGCACTGCTCAAGGGAGGGTAAGAGGGCTATTTGGTCAAAGAGTTTCAGTGGGGTTTCTGGAATGCTTAGGGAAAGTTCTGGGAGGCACCAGGAGGGCTTAGGAGGGGCACAGGAACTTTGTGTGTGTGGTGCTTATGAAGCTTTGGGGAGCAAGTAGAAAGGATCAAGAAGGGTCAAGGAATACTCAAGGGACAATTAAAGGAGCAAGGGGATAAGTAGAGAAAAATAGAGGGATCAGGAAACGTCGATTAGGGGGCTCAGGGTTCAGGTGTTTTGGAGGGCTCAGGAAGCCTCAAGGAACATTCAGGACTTGAGTGGGGCTTAGGGGAAGTTCAGGGTTCAGGTAAGGTCAGGGAGAAGTTGGGGAGGTTCAGGGAGGTATGAGAAATGAGGGAGTGTCAGGGAAACCTTTCCAGGACTCACAGGGACTTAGGGAGGAGCAGGAAACTGTTAGCATTCTAGGTTAGTTATTGGATTAACAAGCAACTTACTTCAACACCAGAATGATTGAATCTATTACAAATTCATGTTTTCTAAATTCAACTGGGTTCTCACCGTTACACTGCAATCCTTTTCTTCATTTATATATGGTGTTTTATACTTGTTCTAAGAGTCTTCTGACCTTGGGATTTTATATTTTTGGTAATAATGCATTTTGGCAGGTTGTATTCAACAACTCAAATTTCACAGACCTTTCTTTGAAAGGCATGTAAATTTATTAAGTATACAGAATTAACCTATACATTAATCTTCTATTCAAATTCTACTTAGATTTTTTTTAGTGTGAAGAGGACTCTGGGTTCTCAAATGATATGCTAGAAGGAGGTAATTTTTGATAGGTCCTATCAAACTTTCAAGGATGGGCTTGGCAATGGATTGCATATCTGTTATTCGAGAATCAGCCTAGATAATTTTGGTGAGGTTCACCACAGGTTGGCTACTGGATGAAGAAAATTTTGGCCAGAGCAATTAAAGATGAGGGTCTATGAGGGTCAGAAAAGGGTTGTGATATGTAATATGAAACCTTCCACTGATGAATTTACAGATCCTTGAAATACTGATTAAATTTAGGGAAATTTTAACCCAAAGACAAATATACAAATTCACTTCCAAAAAATGGGCACTTAGCTCAATCAGGTAATTATTTTGCATGAGGAATTTAACTTTAAGAAGTAACTTACCCATACCAGTTAGCCAGACAAGACATGGGAAAGAGATGATCTGGAGTTAGGCTCAAGAGAGGGAGATGCACATGCACATGGAATATTGGTGACAGAAATGGTGGTTGTAACTTTTCAGGAAAGTATCTCTGGGAAGATGGAACAGAGCAGAGTCCCAGTGGACATTGGACTATTCTTGCCAAGGTGTGTTGAAAGTCCAGTCAGAATAAATCTTTGTTGAATTGAAAGATATACACTCCTAACTCTGAGACTCATGCCTAGCAGTGCTTCCTCCAAAAACAAAACAAAACATAACAAAACAAAACAAACAAACAAACAAACACAAAGACCCCAGTCTCTCTGAACTCCCCTGCAAGCCAGCCTTCCGGAGAGAGAGTGAAAAATCAGCTTCAGCTGAATTCCTTGCCAGGACAGGAAAAATCAAACCTTCTCCCTCTTCCCAATTACGATTAAAACAAAACAAAAAAACAAAATGAAAAAAACAAACACAAAAAAAACCCAACAAAAAGCCAAAGACCAAACCCAGAACATTTACTTTTTGGTTTTATATATATTTTCTCCAAGTGCCAAATACATAAGCATCATTGGCATCCCCTGCATTCCTATGAACAGACTAGACTGGAACATTTTTCTGCACTATCCAGCTTAATGTTGCAAACATGTTTATCTTAATTTTTGTTGTTGTTGCTTTTTGGTGAGGCGATTGGGGTTAAGTGACTTGCCCAGGGTCACACAGCTAGTAAGTGCCAA
>NW_020954563.1:12376618-12451875 GCF_900497805.2 Vombatus ursinus
CCCCCGCCAATCAAGTTTCCTGAATGAACAAGAGTGCTTTAGAGTACAGATCGGCCTCCTAAAGGGGAAAAACTTTACTGTGGA
Source organism: Vombatus ursinus (assembly GCF_900497805.2). NCBI lineage: Eukaryota > Metazoa > Chordata > Mammalia > Diprotodontia > Vombatidae > Vombatus > Vombatus ursinus. The sequence continues at coordinate 12,376,703 of NW_020954563.1, forward strand.
AGGTAGAGGACAACCTGGAGGAACATTGTGTGGACGGGGGTCTGCCAGGTTCTAGTCTAGGAATTACAAATTGATGTCACATGTTTTGTTGAACCTACTCAAAAAAACCCTTTTGGGTTCTTGGGTGGTTTTGCTCCAGAATTCAGTTTACTCAGTAGTCTTTCTGCTGTTTGCAAGTAGGCTAGAGATGAAAAAGCATGGTAGTGACCAGAACTGATGTACTTGGGATTTAGGAAAATTGGGGTTTGACCCGGATCTGAAGCAGCTGTGTGCCCTGGGCAAGTCACCTAACATGGGCCTCGTCTTCCGCTGCAAACTGTAAATGTAAAATAGCACCTGCGCCCCAAGTTGAGGCTCTGATTAGATAATGTAGGTAAAGCACTTCGTAAACCGTTAAAGCTCTATGGGTGACCGCCAGTTATCATAATCATTATAATTACGCCACCAGAGGAGACCCCCCCCCTTCTCCATTATACTGTGGCTAGGTCCGTATTTCAAAGGCGCCGGGAATATGGGAGGGGGCAGGTGAAGAAGCTGTCTCCCAAGGTTTGGGAAGTAAGCTGGGGCGGGAGGTCAGAGGATGTAGGTCCACGGCTGCCTAGACCAACCACATGTTCCTCCGGGTCAAGCCGAATAACCAAATTCCCAGAAATGCTGACATAGGACCATGGCGCTTGCGCAGAGCTCTAAAGCTTCTCTAGCCAAGTCGGGAGGCTCTGGCGCTTGTCTCTATGATCAGCGGGGTCAGTTCTTAGCAGCTGAGCCCAGGTTGGAGCTGCGGCTGCGCGGGGATTCTCTCTCGGTGACCTCAGAGCCCTCGTACCTGGGATGCTGGCGTGTGTTGTTTCCCGCTGTCCATGGAGCTTGGGGCGAGATTTAGAGCTGGAACGGACCCTAGAGGCAATCTAATTTAGCCCCCTAATTTAAAAAAAAAGATTCAAGTTCTGTTTTTTTCAGTGGACAAAAATCTATTTTATTTCCTTTCCCCTCCCCTTTGGACTAAAGGAAAAGCAAAATAAATATGCAAAACAAATTACTGCGTTAATTGCCCATGTCCAAAAAATGACTCATTCTGCATCCTGAGTCCCTCATATTTCTTTCAGGTGAGTAGCATGCTTTATCATTGGTCTTCTGTAGGTTAGTCTTTGTCCAAATCCTCACTTTATTTTTATTTCTTTTGGTTTTTGGTTGGGCAATGCGGGTTAAGTGACTTACTCAGGGTCACACAGCTAGTAAGTGTTATGTGTCTGAGGCCGGATTTGAAATCTGGTCCTTCTGAGTCCAGGGCCAGTGCTCTATCCACTGCACCACCTAGCTGCCCCCCAACTCCCTCATTTTAAAGATGAGGAAACTGACGCTGAGGTAAGGTGAAATGGGCTTGCCCAGATCACAGAGGTGAGTCTATGCCTGAACCTGAATGCAAAATCAGGTGCTCTGCTTTAGGTACAATTTTCTTTCTACTACAAATTATCTCTAAGGGAAGTATAGATTAGGCTCATTCTTTCCTTTTTACATATAGTGGTAGTGGAGTTAGTTGGGAAGCCTCTGATCAACTTCTTGCCCCTGGAAATTCTCGAAATGACATTAGATCTGGGAAGTAACAGATAATGTGGTGTTAAGGTATAATGAAGTTGAAAGATAAGCTTACACTTTACGTGAAGTTCTCTGATCAAAAATTCCAGTCAGCCATTAGATAACAAAAGATATTTTTAAAAAGTAGGCCACAGACTCTAGAAAGCAGTTGAATTGAGGCAAGAGACAGCTTTGAAGACTTACATGACTTTATGAAGAGAAATAGCCCTAGCAGTAAGGAATTGAGCTGAGGAGAGGAACAGAACCAGGAAGCCTATCTGAATGACCAACATGGATGCAGCACCCAGGAGCAACATAAGGATACTATGAAAACGGACATTGGGTCTACAGTGCCAGAACGCTGAGTGGCTTTGGCCACATTTCCAAAACACATTCCTTTCTATTAGTGTCTTCTAAGAGTATCTTCATCCTTCCCTATAACGTGGTGTGTAGTTGTGGGAGAGTATAACCAGGTTTAATAGAAAGGAATGTTTTGTAACTATCCTGTCATCCATGCCATCTCAGTAAATGCCTTTGCTTTAAACTAATTATATCCACTGGCTGACTATTAAAGGTAAGCATAGCAATGGGGGCTTGTAAGCTACAGTTTAGAGAGTGTGGATTCATAGACTACCTTGAAACTGGGAGTAGTTTTGTGTCTGGATGAATGGGAGCTGGGAGGATGACAGTTCCATAAATAGAAATAAGGAAGTTGGGAGAGGGTAGCTTTTTTGTAGAAGATGGTGAATTTGGGACAAGTTGAGTTTTAGCTATCAATACGGCATATGATAGAGATGCAGTTGGAAATGCAGAGCTAGTTTTCAGAAGAGAGATTATGGTTGAATATACAGACATGGGAGTCAATTTGGTGGAGGTGATACTTGAATCCATGGGAAAGTATGAATTCACTAATGGAGAGTATATAGAGAAAAAAAATTGTGTGTGTGTGTATGTGTGTGATGGACCTCTTTGGCAGTCTGGTAAAGCCTATGGACCTCTTCTCAGGATAATGCTTTCTTTCTTTCTTTCTTTCTTTTTTTTTTGGCTAGGCAATGGGGCTAAGTGACTTGCCCAGGGTCACACAGCTAGTAAGTGTTATGTGCCTGAGGCCACATTTGAACTCAGGTCCTCCTGACTCCAAGGCCAGAGCTCTATCCACTGCACCACCTAGCTGCCCCTCAGGATAATGCTTCTAAATGCATAAAATATATAGAATTAAAAAGGAAAACAATATTGAAATAGTTATCAAAATATTTTTTTTTAAAAGGTTCATGGACACTAGGTTAAGAACCCCTGGTACAGAAAATGAAGGACACAGACTTGTGGGACAACCACTCTTAGGAAGTAGAAGGAAGGTAAAAAATCGAGCATCATGATGAAAGCCAGGGGAGAAAATATCTAGGAGGAGGGGGTGATTAATAGTGCTGACGCTACAAGAAAGTCGAGGGAGAGGATTGAGAAAAAGGCTGTTGAATTTATTAAGTGATCTTTGAAAGGATAGTTTCTGTAGAGTGGTGGAATTGGCAAATGGCCAGGGGTTGAGCTGATGAAGAAATGGAGGCAACAAATGTAGACTCCTTTTTTGTACAGAGAAATGATGTAGGATAGCTTGAGGGAATGGTAGAGTCAAATGAAGGTTTCTTTTAGGATGGGGGAAACCTGACTTTGTAGACTGTGGGGAAGGAGCCAGTAAAGACAGGAAGACACTGATGATGAGTGAGGGAATGACTGATGGAAGACTTTTCGGGAGATTGGAAAGGTTATATAGGATGAAAGGTATAAGTATAAACAGAAAAGTGAGCCTTGGTAAGAAGGGTCATCATCTGAGGCTGCTACAAAGGGAGAAAGATGTAGAAAGATTTTGAGGTATGGAGACTAGGAGATGTGGAAGTTAATGACCTGGCCTTAAACTCAGTAAGTAGAAGGCAAGGCCATCTTTGGAAAAAAATGAAGTAGGGGTAGAGTTGGGAGCCTGAGGAGGAAGGCTGGAACAGCTGCTGTAGAACATACAATTGAGTTAGTCTAAGATGAAAAAATGGATTGTCATGCAGTGACACTTAGGTCAGATAACATGAATTTGTTGTGTATCTAACCCAAATGATTTTGTAACTTCCAGCCACGTTTAGTGGAGTAGGTGTGCTAATGGCAAATGGCTGAGGATTAGCAAGGTATGAAGTACAGCAGGGCAAGGGATTCCATAGTGGACAGTAGTTTAACTGGTTAGCTCTACAACCAGAGCTGTACCTGTAGGTCACTGGTTAGCTCAGGTCAAGACTGAAGTAAAGAAAGTGAAACCAGAATGAGCAGATCTAGGGTCAGTATCCCAAAGAGATCAAAGAAAAAGGAAAAGGACCCATAAGTACAAAAATATTTATAGCCGGTTTTTTTTTTGTGGTGGCAAAAATTTGGGAGATTGAGGGGATGTCCATCAATTGGGGAGTGGCTGAACAAGTTGTGGTATGTGATTATGATGGAATATTATTGTTATAAGAAATGACAAGCAGGATGGTGTCAGAAAAACCTGGGAAGCCTTATATGAGCTGATACAAAGTGAAGTGTGCAGAACCAGGAGAATATTGTACACAGTAATAGTAATACTGTAACACTAATCAATGGTGAAAGACTTAGCCACTCTGATCAATAACAATGATCCACAACAATTCCAACATGATAAAAATGCTCTCCAGTTTCAGAGAGAGAACTGATGAACTCTAAGGGCAGATTGAAGCATATTTCTTTTTCACATTTTTTCTTTTTCTTTTTGCTTTTCCCCACAACATGGCTAATGTGGAAATATGTTTTATGTGACTTCATATGTATAATAAGTATTGTATTTCTTGCCTTCTCAATGAGTGACAAAGAAGTTGGAAGGAGTAAAAGAATTTGGAAATGAAAGTAAGAATTAAAAATAAAGTTTCCTTTTATCTAACACCCCCTCCCCCGACCAAGAGCAGGCCTAAGATGAGTGAGACAGTGCAAGAAGAGGTGTTAAGGACAGGAGACTGTGATTACAGAAGGGCATTTCAGAGTTCAAAATCTTGAAGGTAGAACAATCTTGGTGGATAGTGAAGTCTAAGGTAGTTGAAAGTGGAGATGGAGGTTGTGGGAGTTGAAGAAGTTGATGAGCTGAAAGGCCAGAGCTTTAGGGCTGCCAACACGAATGTGAAGTCACCAAGGCTAAAGGAGTAGGTGAGGCGGAGAACCTAACTGTGAATCAGGTACTGCCCTCACTGATAGAGGAAGAAGAGACTTGAAGATTGGTAGAATATGGAAACAAAGATATGGATAGGGTAATAATGATAAAAGGAAAGAACCACAAAGTAGAGGGTATCGAGTGATGATGGCAAAGGGAAGGTTTGTACCTTGGACTAAGGTGCTGAAAAGCAAGGAGTGTGTAGACTTTTCTTAGTTCTGTGTGATGGGTGGCTATGAGAATTGTTGATTAATTATTGATTAGCTGTTGTCTTCTCTAGAAAGTCATATTTCTGTCCATGCCAGAAAATGGGAGGAAGAGATCTTGATGGAGAGTTTCTTAACAGAACAGGGGTCCAGGGAGCCCAGGGAAGTGGAGGGCAGAAGGGAATGGTAGGATGTCAGACTGCTCTGGATATGGATGCGTGAGAAGGAAGAGCGAGCGAGAGAGAGCAGTTTTTGACTAGTCCCTGACAGCTTCGAATCACAGGGACTGGAGGATCAGGAGGTAAGACTTTGTTGGCCAGAAGGAACAGGAAGTCTGTAGAGGCTTGTGGCCACTGTGGCCTCTAGGTTCTGATTACACTGTTGGTATGATCGGCCATCTTCTAGCTGGAACCCTCTCAACTGATTGTAGAAGGCTTCTGTCAGCTAAGAAGGGGCTGAGGGGAAGGAGGCTTCCTACTGACGGCAGCTGCTCTTGTCTATGTGGACAAAGGAAGAGTGGGCTCTACAGCAGCTTCCGTGTGTCCTCTGGACACACAGATAAAGAGAGTGCTAGGGGACGAAGAATGATGTGGGAGAGGACGAGGGATAGAGAGGAGGAAGCAGGATGCAGGAGACAGGACTCAAGATTGGGACCTGACAGAAGGAAGGATTATTTGGTGACAGGTTTCCGGATTTATGTACTGAGACAAGGCCCCAACCTGATGTTTTTGCTTCTTTCACTGATGACATGACCGACCAGTCTGGAAAGAGTAAGACCATGTAGAGTATTTTTATTTTAAAATCAATTACAATAAGTTACAGCATTTAGTAAAAAGCAGGAAGGTTTCTGGCCATAGCTGAGGAGGCAGAAGTAGAAGCCAAGGATGCCTAGGGGTGGCATCCCTCTCAGGGGAAAGGCCATGGAGGGCCCTACACTGAAGACTTTTTTCCTGCCTTCCCAAACTTCCTCACATGGGTACCTTCTGTAGTGGGCTAAACCAGAGCACAGCCTCTTCCCTCCCTCCCTCTCCATGCCTGGCTCTGGAGGAAGGGGAACCGTAGTTTCGTGGTCTGTCCCTTTCTTTCCCAGTGAGGGAGAGCACCAAGTCTTAGCCAGTCACTGAAGAGCTCAGGAGGAGCCTGTGTAAGCTGTAACAATATGGCCCCTCCTCAGAGCCCATTTCAGCTCTCTGCAGAACTTCCCTCTCCCCCAGAGGGGCCTATAGGGCAGGGATTCCTTCTGTAGTAGGCTCTGCTCCCAGCAGCCCGAGAAGCCACCTCTTTGGATGTCGTTCTGGAAGCTGCGGAAGCATGTCGGCTCTGGGCTTCCATACCACATCCGGGGAGGAACTCTTCTTTCAGGGCATATTATTAGGTAGGCACTGAACAGTGATTCACTTTTAAGCGAACTTAAATGACTAAAATAAGATATACCAAGAAACATCTGGTGCTCTTTTAAATGTTAATAGTGAAAGAAATGAAATGGATAATAATGAAAGCAGCAGTAATTATGTTCACATGTCTCCCAAGTTTGGAGGCCTGCTTTACAAAATTCCTCTCCACCTTCCCTCCAGGCTTCAACCTCAGTGAGCTCTGCCCTCCCTACAAAGCAACCTGAAGGGATGGATGATTTTAGCACCTAACTCACATATGAAGGGTTAAAACCAAAACCTATCTCCTAGCAAAAGGCTAAGTGACAGCCCAACCAGAGCTGTACTGGTAGGTCACTGAAACCAGGAACTGCAGACTGAACCACGGGGGCAAATGAACTAGTGCAGGCTTGCTGCCTTACAGCAGGGGTCCTGGGAGTCTGCCTTCAGAGACCAGCGCCCTGTGCATTTACATAGTGTGGTGGCTGAGAGGCAGATGGCCAAAGGAGGGGATGGTTTCCTGCTAAGCTACATCCTCTGTGCAAAATCACCCAGGAACCTGTGAAGGCAGGGCATAGAGAGGGCAGCTGTACCCCAAACAAACACTGCTTTAATAATAACTCCTGAAAATTATACAAGCAGAGGCAGACATGCATGATTTACTGTGTGGTTCTCTGAGCCTCGGGCACCAGGAGTTTCTGATAGCAGTAAGATTACAACAGTTTTGCTCCTCCGTGCCCCAAACAATTTTGGCCAGAGAAGTAAGGTGTCTATACTCGTTAGCCACTTGGGAAAAACCCTCCCTTTTCAATTATGCCTATCACTGATGTGGTGGAGAATTCTGGGCTTGTTTGTTAAAATAAGAAAAAAATTCTCCCATCTTGTGCCACAATGGTCCAATCTCACCCATTTACCTTCTAAAACCTTACTGTTCATTCACACGAGGGTCAGCCTGAAATGGAGGAGAGTTCATAGTCACTGGATGAACTAAACTGCCTTTCCATCTTCTTCTGATCCTTGATCTTCAGGCCAATATCCACCTTTTTTTCAAAGAAGTTCACCAGTGCAGTCTCTGTAAGTATGGAAGCCAAGATCTGCTCAAAGGATATGGACCAATCAATATCAATGGTGCTGCCATACCTGGAGGCAGGACTGCCTGCTTCACACCCCACCAGCACAGTGTCATCAGCAATGTCTTCACACTGCAGGGAGCTGGTGCTCACCATGGAATAGGAAGACATGGACATGTCGTCTTTGGTTTCATCATCTGACAACAGCTGGGAGGGAGATCCCTGCCCTTCTCCTCGCCCTTCCTCACTTACAAGTTGGTTCTCCCGCAGTGTCTTTGCGGACTGCATGTCTCCCCCAGCTTTATGTTCTGGCTCCACAGGGGAATGCTGCTCCCCAGCTGAGCTCTGCCTGTGTTCTGATGGGAGAGACTCTTCCTCACTTGTCAAATCCTGTTCATTGCTGGCTGAGTTGCCCTCTGGCTTTTTGTGGGGCCGGCCGGAGAATTTCTTGCCAACTTCTCCAATGCGGAGAAGGAGGCTGGCCACAGTGGCGATGGCATGATACAGCTCCTGTTCTACTGGGTCCTCGCTGAACATATTATAAAAGGTCTTGCACAATTCAATAAATTGTTCCTTTTTTTGCAGGGGAAGATAAAAGAAGAGACCATGGGTCAGAGAATGAAACAGCAGCAAGCTCAATGTAGTCACTTTGGTAAACCTTAAAGCATCAGAAAGGTGTGAGCTATCATTAGTATTAGAATTACAGAGCCTGGCCAAGTTAAGTAAGGACAGGGGACTCAGTAAAGGTTGGGTTTAGATAGACAATATGTTTTTGGTTTTTTTTTTTTTTGGACTGGACCTGTTATTTAATTGGTATAGGGAACTCCTAGTGAATAAATTCCTTATAACAGTGCAGGCTGTTGTCTGCTCTGCAAATTAAGACCTTAAGAGAGTTATCTGGGACCACTGAGAGGTTAAGTGACTTGTTCAGGGTTACAGGAACCTAGGTCTTCCTGCTTCTGAGGTCAGCTTTCTATCTATTATGCCACACTATCTCTCTGTGGAAAATGCTGTTCTCAATTATAGGATGACCACAATAATGTAAACAATATCGAAAGACTTCAGACCTCTGATCAATGCAATGACCAGTTGTAACTTCAGAGGATGGATGAGGATAAGGAAGCCTCTCATCAGAGATATGGGTGGATTACAGGTGTGGAATGAGGCTCACGTTGTCACTGTCAGACATGGCCAAAGTGTTGACTTATTTTGCTCTACTTTTTTGTTACATGGGAGGTCAAATGGGGGAACTATCTATGATGGGGGTGTGGGGACTGGGGAATGTGGAGTTCCTGGGAAGTGACAGTGATCTAAAAATTAAAGAGCATCAAACAAACATTTTAAAAAAAGAGGATATTACTCTTTAAAGATAGGGACACCAAAGTATGTGTGCCCTGCTGCAGGCAACCAAGGCAGCCACATTGTTGGAAAAAATCCACTTAGCTGGCTCTGGCTGCCAACATCCCTCACACTTGGGAGCTCAGCAGAGCCATCAGAGAGAGGTTAGGAGAAAAGAGACGCCTGCTGGGGTATCATTAGCACCCTGTGTGAATACTGGCATTTCAGATTCTGGATCTCTGTTACTTAAGGAAGAAACCTTAAAACCTTTCTGTAAGTGTGGAGGGCTAATGCTTGGGGCTGTTTTTGTGTCTTAGGATTGATATGAGCAATAAGATTCATAATGAGTCCACATTAGGAAACACGTGATTCTTGCTGGCCTGGCTCAAGAGGGTGAAAATGAGGCCCTCCTGGCAGGCATTTTGAGCTGTCTAGCCTGGTTCTATGCCAAGACAAACCGTCTCTAATGGCTGGGCTGGAACAGAGGGGTAGAATGGCAGCTTAGGAGGGTCTTAAAAGGCAGGGGAACCAAAAAAAAAAACATTCCCATGACCTCAGAGAAACCTTTCACTTTCATTCCTTCATTTCCAATACCTGCTAGCCAAGAGTAATCCATACCAGGGTGTAAGTGCCATGATAAAGTCACAGGAATGCAATAACCCCTTGAGAAGACCCCAGGCAACCAGGGCCATTATTTAATTGGCACCAGAAGAGCCCTAAAAGCTGTAAACAGAAGAAAGGGACAGCTCCCTCTTAGCAAAGGCAGGAAAACTGTGTTCTGGGGTGGGGGGGAGGGGGGAGAAAGGAGAAGAGTAGGCATACAGATTAGTGTACCTGAGTGTTCTACATTTAAAACTATACCGTAACAAATGTATTCCTAAGGGGTAAGTGAAAAGTATACCTTGGAGTAATTAGTATTAGAAAGGAATATGACATATAAGGCCAGAGCTGTGTCCGGAACACTTATCTAGTGGTGGGGAGGGAGAAGACCTCAGCCTGGAAAAGGTATGGGAGGAAAACCACACGGCTAGATCTGGGCATGGTGAGTTGCCAAATGCTAAGACATTTAATCTCATTTGTCATTTTCCCCAGAACTTCAGGTGCTTTTTACTATAGAATGCTAGGGTTAGATGAGGCTATTTAGTCCAAACAGGTCAGTTAGTTCAAGACCCTAATTTCACCGAGCAAGGAACTGAGCCCATGAAGACCATGGTAATCTCAGACCTCCTATAAGAGACAACAACAACCTTCTGAATCATAAAGCATGTCTTAAGCATGTACTTTGTCTCTTCTACTTCCTCTTTGACTTTCCTACCTGGCTCATTTTGGGAAGATCTTTAATAGTTTCTTTCTTGGACTCTTTCTCACTGGCCCACATTTGAAGGTAGTACCTGTAGTCTGGGGAGTTGGCCCCCTTCTCTTCTGCAAAGAAAGGAAAAAACAGACAAGCCAGAGGTTCTATAGGATACAGAAATTACTTCCATGGTGAACTGAAGGAAATCTAAAAATGATCATGGGCTGGAAGCTAAAGTTGCTAATACCAAGCAAAGTCCATTTAACAGGGAAAGGGCTATATTTCGGGACTCAAAAAAGTCTACAGTACTTTCCACATCTTTCAATAGTGTCTTTTTTCACTGTTATTACTGGGAGGACAATAGGTATCAGGAAAGGGGTGAATGAGTGTGTGTGTGTGTGTGTGTGCGCGCGTGTATGTGCACACTCGCGCACGAAATGTACATATCACACTGGTATTACTAGGTCATAGCTGACAATACCGTACATTACCTCTTTTATCTTTAAAGTCTCCACTTCTTCCTTCTTTTTCTTCAGGAGATGCAGCTTCTAAGCAGCCAGAAAGAAAAAAAAAATCACAGAATATATTTCTGCCATAAGATGCAAAATGAAAATTCTGAAATTTATTTTAGAAAATTATTTCTAGAAAATTTATTTTTAGAAAAACTTATTTTTGAAAATTATGTCAAAGCTTAGTTCAGTATCCTTATTGCAGAACTGGACCCACTTTGTTAACTCTATTTCCCTTTAGCAACTATCTCCCCAATTGCACCCCCCATACTTTATAATTTCTGTTGTACCCCTAGCTCTCCTTCCTATCATCTATTTTCTTTTGACCCTATGTCCCATCTTAGAAAGAACTCCCAAAAGCTCAGGGAAAATATCACTTCTGTAAATGATGAAACAAAAAAAAAGATGTTATTATAATCCTCTTAAGAATGAAAATCATGCTACCTTGCTCTTCATATATGAAGGATCAAAGAGGCCATGGGATGACATGGTTTCAGGGGGAAATGGGGTTCCTATGAAAACCAATGCTCTGTTGGGAAAGCTGAAACTCAAGGAAATTTCAATCACCAATTCAACCTGCATTAATATCCTGGCTGATAAAGCAACACGGTAATAAAGGCTTGTTGACTGGCTGACAGTACAGCAAGAATACTGTACTCAGGGTCCAAGCATCTGAGCATCCATCTCAGCTCTTCCACTTATTAGCTATGTGACCAATGGCAAGTCATTTGACTTCTTTATAAAATGTGGGTATAGACAAGATGATCTCTAAGGTCCCTTCCAGCTTCAACCTCCTGTTCTATGGCCTAGTACACATGACCGGTATTAAAGTTTCAGGTTTCTGAGGCAATTTATTTTTTTGAGTCTGTGCCAGGAGCAGGCTGCGGCTACAGAAAGCTAACTTTGAGAACTGGTACTAAACTGGATAAATGCAGGCCAACCAAATATTCTACCCCTACTGACTTGGCTAAGACAGTGGTACAGGAAGGTGGAGCAAGTAGAGAGCTTCTTCTCCCCGTCTACTAGTTGAATATGATATGAAAAAGACTGCTCTGGTTTGTCTGGTTTGATATACGTGGAAGTATGGCCTTTCAACCTCAAAATTCATATATAAGCAAATCATTCAAATCAGGTGTGTCCCAATGTCATGCAAGCTGTCTTATAATTTTACCAGCCAATTTGTGTGAGTGCTGGTTGCCATAAATAACAACATTAAGTATCCCTAGCACCTAGCACAACGGAATATAATAGGTGCTAATAAATGCTTGCTGAATTGAATTGAAGTAAAGATTGTTTTATCATTTCCAATTATTCCACCCCATTTCCCTAGGAGACAATATCATCATGTCCATTTTGCAGATGGGAAAATGAGGGTGTTAAAGGTTACTTTCTATTGCCTTTGGAAATAAAGTGTGTATTAGAGTTTGTAGCAGCTCACTTCTGAATCCTGCTTAACTCCACTAGGTCACATTCCTTCTCTTACCATGCATCAGAAAGGCTCAAGCACCAAGAACATTACATGCTAGATAGATGTGCCATGAAAACTCTTACATGATAAACCTACAGAAAAGACTGACAATGATAATGCTTCTTTAGGGATTTGTGTTCTTAGCACAAGAAGGCAGCACTCTGCCTGGGACTGACCTGGAGTCTCACAGTGCAGGAAGAGATCCAGGTCTGAGACAAAAGGAGATACTGAAGCGTCCAGGAGGGAGGAGAAGGGATGGAAAGAAGAAGAAAAATTCAGGGAATATACAGAGACACTGAAGAATCCGAAATTAAGAAAATAGGAATAGAAATGCCAATGAGTGTCTTATGCAAACTGCTGAAGCAGGAAAGGCAGGTTTTGCCTCAAGAGCATCTTTCTGGAGCCCTACAACATGTGGGCATGTGCCCTGGCAAGCAGCTCCTCCTGGTGGGGAGACTCTTGTTTTCACAGGAAAGTTCCTTATTCTCCAGGGAGGGGGGCAATACAGGTAGCAGCAGTGCTCAGGCCCTGACAGGCTGCTGGGGAGCCCCAGAATTACTGATGAAAACATGTCACGTGCCCCTCAGAGCCCACCTAAGGCCTCCTGGTCTGCCCTTTTCTGCTTTCCTTACCTTCTGCAGAGAGGTCTTCTGGGAAGAAGTGTGTCGCCTCCAGAGCGGACTCCGTTTCCTCTGTGCTCAGGGCTGGGCAGCAAGAGCAAGACGGGGTGGGGAGGGGAGAGGGAAGAATGAAGTGGTCATCTCAGCACTCCTGTTCCTATGGTTACTATGGTCATTTTCAACATCATCAATTAAGAAACTGAACTGAAAAACACATCCTGGCATACTCTTCTAGCAGCTTACAAGGAGAGGAGAGGAAAGGCTGAGCTCCTTCCTCCTCTTTCTCATGACAAGGAGAAAGCGGCTGTGGCTCCTCTTGAAACACCTCAAAACAAAAGAACCAACGAACAAAGAGGTAGCTTTTCTCCTCGCCAGGGAATTCCTTTACTTATTCATGCCTTTGATTCCATCCCCTCCTTTTTCCATTGGAAGCCTGTGCTATGAATCTTCGAACTTCCTGCTATAATCTTCAATTTTCCCTTATCCATTGCTTCCTTTCCCTGCTGACTGTGTGTATCCTTCCTCTTGGAGCCAAATTCCTAGAAAAAAGCTGTCTGTCTATATTTGTTGCCTCCAATTCCTCATTTTCCACTTCTCAAGTGTTTCCCATATGCTTCCAACCCTGACACTTGACTGCACTTACTCTCTCTGAGGTTGCCAATGATCTCTTAACTGCCAAACCCAGTGGCATTTTTTCCCCGCTTTGTGAGGCAATTGGGGTTAAGTGACTTGCCCAGAGTCACACAGCTAGGAAGTATTATGTGTCTGAGGCCACACTTGAACTCAGGTTCTCCTGACTCCAGGGCTGGTGCTTTATCCACTGTGCCACCTAGCTGCCCTTCCCCCTCCCCCTAGTGGCCTTTTTACTGTCATCATCCTTCTGGACTTTTTTGTACCTTATGACCCTGCTGACCACCCTATCTCCCGCAGCCAAATTATGCCTCTACACCCTTTGCTTTCATGACACTGCTGTCCCTTGATCCTCCTGTCTGACCATACCTTCTTTTCTTTTGCAGGATCATTCCACACCGGAAGAGTGGGTGCTTCCTGAAGCTCTGCCCTGGGTACTCCAGTCTTCCCTCTTTATACTCTCTGGGTAATCTCATCAGCTTTCAGGGGTTCAATTATTATTGCTATGCAGGTAACTCCCAAGTATACATATCTAATCCTAGTACCTCTCCTGAGCTCCAGTCTTGAATTACTGTCTGTTTGATACCTCTACCTGGATGTCTTACTGACGTCTCAAATGCAACATGTCCAGAAAAGAACTCATAATCTTTCCCCTTAAATCCACCTCTCCTAGCTTCTCTATTTCTTTGGTAGATAACACCATTCTTCCACTTGCCCAGGATCCCAACCCTCTCCTCCCCCACAGAGCCAATCAGCTGCCATGTCTTACTGACTCTCCCTCCACAAAATCTCTTGTACTAATCTGTCTCCTCTTCTCCACTTCCACAGCACCTTTGTTCAGGCCCTCATTATATGAAGCCTGTACTACTGCCACAGGCTCCTAACAAACCTCCCTGCCTCCAGTCTCTCCCCTCTGTCAAGGACAGCTGACCACGCCACTGCCCTCCCCAAGAACCTCCAGCAGCTCCTTAGTGGTTCCAGAATAAAACCCAAACTGCCTGGCTTCACATTTACAGTCCTTTACCTACTAGCTCTAGGCTAACTTTGTAGACTTATTATTCCTCATGTACTCAATTTTCTATACTCACAATAAATGTTTGCTGAACTGTATCATTAAATTGAAGTTATCCACAATTCCATAAGGTAGGCAATGCATGTATTATCACCCCAGTTTTATAGTTCACGAATCTGAGGCTCAATGAGGGGAAGTGACTAGGAGTGGCATCCAAGTTGTCTTCTTCCTCTTTTTTTTTTTTCTTTGCTTTTTTTTGGTGAGGCAATCAGAGTTAAGTGACTTGCCCAGGGTCAAGTGTCTGAGGCCAGATCTGAACTCAGGTCCTCCTGACTCCAAGGCCGGAGCTCTATCCACTGCACCACCTAGCTGTCCCCATCTAAGTTTTCTTACACAAATCCAGGCTCTTTTCAGTACACTATGTTGCCTTACAATATATTACATCACAACAAGGTTGTTAAAGTCACAGTGGACAGGAAGGGATTTAAGACTGGCGTCATCAACATTCTAAGTGGTGACAAACAGCTGTGCAATCCCCTCCCTTTTAAATTTATGTTTAAACAAACTGTGGAGATTGGGTATATTTACTTACTTAAGAAAAACCTAAAGCTGATCTAAGCCAGCTGAAAAGATTTGTGGAGGCCGTAACCCTTTCTTGGCTGAGGAGTAAGCACCCTGGGAGTACAGATTCACTCTCCAGAATGGGGACAGTCTCATCCAGATAGACTCTACAGTGTATAAGACATTCAAAGAGTAGCCTAAGCCCTAAGACAGCAAATAGCATAGAATTTCACAGAACGACACCTAGGTTACAAGACAGCCAAAGTACTTCAGCACAAAACTCACTTCTCCCTCAAAGCTGGTCTGTCTTCATTGTCACTTCACATTTTGCTACCTCAAAGACAGGGGGATGCCCTGGTCCCTTCAGGCCATGGAGACTTTCTTCCCAGGCTGGGATCTTGTGAGGTTGCTGAATAGAGCTGAATGAGTTCTTGTCTAGGAAGAAAGTTGCTTTGTGCCTCTTTTCCTTGCACCAATGTGAAACAATCTGAAGGCCCTTTTCTTTCCTAGGGAATGCTCTAGACACCTTGCTTTTGAGGCTCTGGAAACATTAAGTAGGGCCTCAGGCAGCAAGCTACAAGGCACTCAGAAAACACTTAGCATGGGCTCTCATACCAGAAGCCTCCACTTGGATAGAAGTAAGCACAGAGTTATCCTACCTGGAGGAAGATGTAGCTTGTAAAGAACTTTAAGCTTCTCTGTTAGGTCTCCATGATACATCCCACCTATTTAGAAAAGGAAGGTAACATTATCCAGATTGATTCACAGAGACATCATCAGGCAGAATTCAGAAAAGCACAATAGGGTGCAGCCATCACTTCAAAGAAGTGTGTCTAGTGGCATGATTTTATCTCTTTATCCCGTGAATTATTCAGGAACTGACATGAGACAATACTGCCTTGTCCTCTACCAGCTCCTGTGAGATTTAACTGGCTTCTACATCTAAAGCTTTGGGCTTTTTGAGAGATTAGTAACTACTTAAGTACAAGGTGGTAGCCTCATTAGCATTATTACCACATTCTCTCACCAGGCCTGCATGAAAAACCCAGTTTCTATTCCTAGTAATTATTACTAACTCACCGTTCCCTTTTCCAGGCTTCATTTTCAACTGTATAATGAGAAATTTGGAAAAAATAAGGGTTCCTACCAGCTCTGTGATTTATTATGTACTATTAACAGATTTGGGAGAGCAAATAAGCCCTAAAGACACTTACTCATCCCAGTCACAAACTCCTTGAAGTTGATGAGAGAGTCCTTGTTTTCATCCAGAAGTCTGAACATCCGTCCAGCCAGCACTGGAGTGTGAGAACCACAGGCCCAGGGGGTCAAGCTGACAAAGAGTTCCCTGAACTGGTTCCCATCGATTCTGTACTGCTCCAGATAGGGCAGGCTCTGGTCCCTGCGAATGGCTGCCATGCGGTTATTTCCCCAGTAACAACTCATCAGGTATTTGGCCTACAAATGGAAGGAGTGGTTTATTGAACTGAAATCTTTGTAATGCTTCTAGAGCACAGATTCTTAACCTTTTTTGCATGATGGACCCCTCTGGCAGTCTGATGAAACCTATGAACCCACTCTTGAAAAGTTTTTAAATACATAAAATAAAATACATAGGATTACAAAGAAAACCAATTATGCTGAAATATAGCCATATATATTAAAAAAAAAACCCCAAGTTCATGGACCCCAGAACCTCTGGGGATCTAGGGACAAAAACAAATATCTAATTTAACTGTCATCCTTGTTTACCCCTATATTGTCTTAGTATAGTCATTTTTGTCTGGCTGTAGGCAGATAGTTAAAAGAAAGCAGTGGGAATATGGAGGTAGGAGAACAGAGCTCAGGAATTACTAAGGTTCACCATGTTTAGGCTCATGTATAACATGAAGTGAACTGAAATAGAAAGATGTGTAGTAAATGGACAGCTGGCCCAGCGCACCCGATGATTAGCAGGACTCCTTTAAGAGAATCTCTCCTTTGGCAGAAGGCCTCTCTGCTGCTCTACTTTGGGAAAGTAGATTTGATGAGGAAAACCAGGAAAATTCGCTTTCTGAGTCAACAAAGATGAAATATGCAATGCCCATTCTAGAATCTTACCTTAAACACCATGTAAAGCTCTTCTAACTCTTCCATGGAAAAGCCAATGTCACTAGATATAGCTCGGACCTTGAGGTAAAGAAGAAAATGAATTTATTGAACCTGAAGTAGGCAGAATCATTTGGTTTTACGATGGTAAAAATGAAAACCTTTTAGAAAACGCAAAACATTTTCATTCCCAGATGTGGGTATAATGTAAGAGGGATGTGTTTGTGTGTGTGTGTGTAGAAAAGACAAATGTGGATTAATACCTGAGTAGGAAATCTAAGTATATGGCCATACCAAACCAAACATCTCCAATGGATTTACACATCAAAGTATGGTAAATGAAATGAAACTGGCTAGAAGTTTCTTGTATTTCTCTTCAAAAAGGGGAGGTTGGGGTCCCAAAGCTAACAAAGCAGTATGTTGCCCAAACTTTTAAATTGGAATTTCCTAATTCTTCCCGTGTTACATCCAAGAATGAAAAAAAGTTGAGGTAATGATATAAACTGGAGAGATATGAATGACTGACTACTCTTCACCACAGCATGTATAGAGAATAAGTCGTGGTCTCCTTTACTGCTCTCAAGCACAAAGAAGGATAACAGCGGTATCAAAGAGTACAAGTGCTTGTCACAGATAGGAAATCCTAGGCTTCACAAGGCAGAGAGACTTATACCTGCCCACCCCAATAGAATGGTAGAAACCAAACTCAAGTTTACTGCTTCGAGAAGAGGCATAGTTATTTCTGGCCTTAGCCCAGCAACCAAGGTCATACAGAAACTCCAATAATTGACCCAGCTTATTAGCCATCAGGCTGAGAACTAATCAGAGCTAAATCATCAGTGGTACTTCCAATGCTCAGCAGTTCTCTCTACCTGGGCGGGGAACACTCCAGGAAAATTCTAGAAAGGCAGAATTCCTAAAAACAACATCAGCAAGGCTGTGATGATTCCCTGATGAAAGCTTCTGGATGAAATCTGAGGTTTCACATACCACACTCCTTTTCGCTGTGTCCTCTAAGGACTGGATGACTTTTAGTCTTTGTTTAAACCGCATTTGTTCAATGTCCTCTCCTCTTAAACTGTTAAATTTCTGGAAAAAGAAACAAGTCAATTAAATACCTCCAGATAAAAGCATGTCAGCACCCATATGCCAACATCCAAGTCAGTTAATCAGGGTGTATGTACGATTGTTAAACAAAGTCAAACCTAGTGTGGTTCCTGACCTCATAGGATGTTTTCAAGAGTTCAAAAATATCGATTTCAGGAGGAGGCTCATCCCCACTGGTGAGTAACGCATGTAGGTGTGGGATAGGGGGAGAAACACTTTGCTTATTCACCACATTATCCAGGTATCTGTGATTAAGAAGGAGGAAAACATTTATCAGTTTAGAAAACAGTAAGTGAGAATAAGAAATAAGCAAAATCAAATGGAAAAAGCTCCTTTGGGGGCCTGTCTTTGGCTACTCACTTATTTTTCATATATGCTCATGAAATGGACACGTTCAAGTAGACTACTGGGAGCCCTTCACTGGGTTGGAGACATCTTCCTTCTGAGTCAGAGAATTCCAATGCTTCATAACACTCTTAGAAATTTAAGATGCAACAAAGAGTCTATAACTCTAGTTTAGCTCTATTTGCCCTAAGAGGAAATCCCTTAGTTTGATTCCCTTGTTCGACCTTTTGGTTCAAGGAACCCTGGCTGCTTCATCTCTATGATGACGAAGGCAGGGATGAGATACACAACTTGGACCACCTATCTCCACTCAACTTGGAAGCAAATAGCAATCCAGAAGTGAACTGCCACTTTAAAGCCATAGCAAAACTCAAGACTTGGTTGCTGGGAGACAGTGACACATACAGCTGAACGCAGCTGGAAGAAGTCATGCAACTGTGCTGAGGCTACTACAAACCTATGTTCTTTAATCGTAACTATGCCCTCCCTGCAACAAAGTCATCCTTCTACTCCTTCCAAACTGAGTATTTACTTCCACTCTCAAAAGCAGCTATCCCAAACTCTCTCTTCTCCCCTCAAACCTCATACTTGAGACCTGGCCTCATATTTTATCTAGAAAGAAGCTATTTGCCATTAGCATCCTCTTCTTTCATCGACTCTATCTCCTTGACACAATCTTCTATTCTCCTCCTCTTGTTCCAAGCTCTGATAAAGAGGAAGGAAGCCCTTTTCCTTGCCAAGATCAATACCTTTACATACTCTTTTTTTTTGTGCTTTTTTTTGTTGAGGTAATCGATGTTAAGTGACTTGCCCAGGGTCACATAGCTAGTAAGTGTCAAGTGTCTGAGGCCGAATTTAAACTCAGGTCCTCCTGACTCCAGGGCTGGTACTCTATCCACTGCGCCACCTAGCTGCCCCTTAAACATACTCTTAATCTCCTCTTTTCCTTCCTTTGCCAGCCAACTGTCCTGACAACCTTCCTTTGACCCACTCTTCAACCTTTTCCTATCTACTGGTTTCTTTTCTGTTATCTACAAACATACCCAAGTCCTTCTTAAAAAAACAAACAAAGAAACAAACAAAAAACCAAACTCATTTGACCCTTCCATCCTCTTAGGCTCTGTTCATTGCCAAAGAACTGGAAAAAGCTACCAATACTTCTTGCTTCTACGTCCTTTCCTCCCACTTACTTTTTAACTCATCGAAATCTGGCTTTCAACATCATTGCTCAACTGACACTGCTCTCTCCAAGGTTACCAAGGATTTCTTAATTATTAAATCTAACGGAATCTTCTCAGTCCTCATCCTCCTTGACCTCTTTGTGGCACTTGACACTGCTGGCTATCTTCTCCTCCTGGAAAGCATCTCTTTCCTGGATCGTCACAATACTGCTCCCGTGGTCCTCCTTCTCCTCCTCTCTGCTGCCAAAGTGATCTTCCAAAAGCACAGATCTAACCAGGTCACCTCTGCCCCCTCCATAAATTCCAGGGTCGAATATAAAACCCTCCTGTGGCTTTTAAAGCTCCTCATAACCTTGCTTCTTTCTACCTTGCCAGCCTTCATACATTTTCCTCCCTTATGATTCAGCTGCATGGGCCTTCCTGCCGTTCCTCACCCACAACACTCCATCCTCCTGACTCGATGTCTTCTCCCTGGCCGTGCCTCATGCTTGGAATGCTCTCCCTCCTCACCTCCATCACCTGGCCTCTTTCGAGCCTTAACTCAAGTCTCACCTTCTGCAAGAGGCCTTTAACAGTCCCAGGCCTCCCCCTCCAACTGCTAGCGATTTCCTTTTGAGCTCACCCTCCACTTCCACTGTACGTATCTCACACATACGATTTTTGTGCATGTTGCCTCTCCCCTTAGAACATGAGATTCCTGAGGGGAGGGATTGTATTTTTGCCTTTCTTTGTATCCCCGTTGCATACTGCAGTGAATGGCACATATTAATTGCTTATTGACTGACAGACATGTCTGATTATTTTCATTCACATCCTATCCCCTAGCTGTGGCTGTAGCCCAACGATCTACCTTGGGACCTCTCTCTCTATAAACTCTTGGTTACCTCACCAGTTCTCATGGATTTAATACCATTTCTATATATCTATATATAGATCTATATATCCAACCCTAATCTCTCCCCTGAACCCTATTAGATACTTCAACTGGATGTCTCATAGGCATCTCTAACTCATCATGTCTAAAACATGACTTGTTATCTTTTCTCTAAACTCATCTCTTTTTCAAACTATTCTATTACTGTCAAGACCACTACCATCCTTCCATTCACTCAGGGCAACAACCTCATTGTCATACTCGACTCTTCGCTCATCTTTACTCCATAAATCCCTCCTCACCCTGGTGCTGCTTCACTTAGAAGGTTGAGAGTCAAGCTGGAAAGTACCTAGGTGGAGAAAGGTGGTAAAGAAGTGTGGCTGGTGCTCCCTCCTTCTCCTCCTTTCTATTTCCTACTGCTACCACCTAATACACCAGGTGGTCAAGGTTCTCCACAATCTGATACCACCCTACTTTTCTACTCTCATGTCTTATTATTTCTCCCATACATGATATGTGCCTTCCCAACTAGATCACTCTCTGACCCCCTCTCCCCAACAGACCTTGCCTTTTCCTATTTTTGTACCTTTGCTCTTGCTATTCTTCATGCTTGTAATATCCTCCATCTCCCTCTGCAACTATTAAGTCCCTATCCATCCTTTAAACTTAAACTCTACCTTGTCCAAGAAACCTTCTTGGTTCCTCCATCAGTAATGACCTTCCCATTTTGACCTCACATAGCATTTTATCTACACTTCCCTTATTATGTAAGGCTACGTATTTGTTATTTACATTTGGGTCTTTACCCCTACACTGGACTGTCAGCTCCACAAAAGCAGGAACTGTGCTTTGCCTAAACCCTGCATCCTTCTTACTGCCTAGTTTGTGTTCTGCATAGCAGATACTTAATCAATGTTTGCTGAATGAATGACTGAGGCTGGGCAAGGCAAGGCTTCTATGTTTTCCTAAAAGAACTTATTCTTGCCCAGTGGTTTGCTCTCATAACAGCAGCCCACTTGGGCAAGTGTGGGACCTAAGAAGCATCAGAAAACAACTTAAAGAACCATAAAATGTTACAGATGAAAGAACTGTTAGAGATCATCTAGTCCAGCCCCCTTAATTTTGTCTTACCATCAAGCAGTTATCATAGCATTTAGAAAGATCAGTGAACAAAACATATCAACCCATTGGCCATGTCTGAACACGTGTACTCTCTACACATCTATGAGGGTAGCCTGCTTCATAAGATTGGCAGGCTAGTCAAAAGATAGGGGAACCATGAATCACCTGCCCAGAACTGTCATGGCTTCACCTTCGTCATTGCAATTCAATAGCTGCTCCATGTTGGCATCCAGGATGGCCAAGGAAACCTGCAAAATGAGCTTGATCCCCTCGTAGAAGAAACAGTCAACAATGACCACAGCGCTTTCAAAAGGCATAACACTGAGGAAGAGAGTAAGAAACCAGGAGAGGGAGATGGTGGAAATAACCCCTAGGTCCTGCATCTTCTCTGAGAGCTGAGGCAAGAATTCCCTTGTGAGCTCTTCAAAGATGCCTTGGTCCACAAGTGCACCTGAAGGAGAAGAAAAGGAAGCTTATGGTGAGCCAGAGTATCCTTCATCTTCTCTGTGAACATGGGTTAAGGATATTCTTATCCTGGGACAGATTTTTAGCCAACATCATTTATAATTTATAATGTAACAAAAGCCCACTAGTTTGGGGCCCCTTTACTACAATCTCTGATTCATAGTAACCAAAAAATGATTTCCTTCCTTGCTAATATTCTTTTCTTTCTTTGGTATAAACACTCATTTTCTCCTAAAACTCTGAAAGAAAAAAGAATACAATTCCGTTCTTAGTGGCACCTGGGTAGTGCAGTGGATAGTGCACTGGGCCAGGAGTCGGGAAGTTCAAATCTGGCCTCAGACACTACTAGCTGTGTGACCTTGAGCAAGTCACTTCACTTCTGTTTGCCTCAGTTTCTTCACATGTAAAATAGAAATAATAAGAACACCCACCTTCTAGGGTTCTTGTGAGGACCAAATGAGAAAATATGTGTATTTCACATTTTCAGAATGTCCAATATAAGAATTCTGTTTTTAGGCTGGCGGAAACTTAGACCTGAACAGTTCCTATTTGTAGAAAATGGAGTTTGTATCTAACCAGTTTCATCAACAGCTGCTAACTAAGGGTACTATGTATATATCTGGCATTTCGTTAGATAGGAAGAGGATTCTATCATTAGTGTCTTCCTTTGATGCCTCATTGTAAAATAGTGGAAATCATGGGTTTTCAAGGGCTAGGCTATTGGACCTAAGCTTGGGCAGGGAAAGGCTTTGAGGATGGGTTTGACGACAAACTGTCTGTCATCCAAGGACCAGCTGAATTAAGTTCAGAGAGACTGGCCACAGGGTGATGAATTTTTCCACCACAGAAACTCCTAAAGGCTAAGTCCTGGAGGAGTGTGATCTATAAAGGGCACTCCCATGTCAGTGAAATCATAGCTCTTTAAAGTACTACAATATGGATGGAGAGATTACTGTAATAAGCACCCCAGACATTTGTATGAGGTTTCTGTGGTTTTCAACATTCTTTTTCTTCTAGGATATTATCTGACCCTTAAAATAAGCCCGTGAGAAAAGCAAGGCAGAGATTACTATCCCCATTTGACGGATAAAGATCCTAAGGCTCAAAGAGGTGAATAATTTGTTGGTAAACAGTCTGCCAAAAAGTTTCAGAAGCAGGACTAGAATTCAGATCTTTTAACTCCTTTGGCTCTTCCTCTTCATAACATGTTATCTCTCAAAGTAAATCTCTTTTGTCCTGATAACGTGTTTTCCTTTTAAAATATTAGTGCTTTTCTTACTGCTCAATAACAAGATAGCTTGACTTCCAGAGTCCCAGGGACAGCTTTGAGCCGACTCACCTACCACCCTGGTGTTGTAGTAGTCAGGCAGCATCCGCTCACAGAGAGCCACCAGCAGCCAGAAAGCCTCTTCCTCATTGCCGTACAGAAGCAGCACCGACGTCACGATGTTCATGGCCTATGAACCATCCCGCCAGGACAGACACAAGGAGGCACAGAGAACAAACAGCATTGGAAACTGGGAGCTCCTATTTCAAGCCTTTGTATGTCTTAGTCCATCCTCAGCAGGGAAAGTAAGGCCACTCTGCCCCAAGACCTGGCTCAGGATGGAATACAATGGGGACTTCAAGTTTGTGGAAGTGAATGAGAAACCTCTACTCACTGTGACTAAAGATGATTTACTTTGAGAAGGAAGCCCTCATGCAGTCCAAACCAAAAAACGGTGAAAGACAATACTTTAATATGAGGGACAAGAGCAACCACTAGAATTTGTTTTTCTATTCCTTCTCTGTCCTGGGACACACCCAATCCCGTCTAAATCTTGTCAGGGGGCTGCCTGCTTTTAAGGGCTTTGGCACTAACTACAGAGATGCCTTGGAGTTTTAGAGGCCACAGGGGACTTTCGAGCTCTAGCCATCCCTGCAAAAGGGCTGTCAAACTGGTGTGTCTAACCTGGCAGTATCCAATCGTTGGGTTTCGAAAAGCATATGCAGTTAGCACTCGCCGAAGGGCAGCGATGCCCATTGCATTCTGGAAGGCTGGATGTTCAGGCATGGAACGGTGCAGATCTCTCTCAATTTCCTCAGCGGCAAGACTCTGCTTGCCCATGGATTTCTCCACCAGCTCAGCGTAGTATCCAGGGTGGGTCACCATCTCATTCCAGGCTCCTGCAGTGGGAATACATACAGCACTGTCTGACATTCTCAGAAGAGCTTTATGCCTAGGAGTTCAATAAAATTCCAGGCTGGAGAGCTTACAGAAAATAAGAGATTGGGGGATCAATTCCAAGCAAATACAAAGTTCCATTTCAGTCTGTAGCGTCTGCTTTATTAGGTTCCAGAATTCCAAGAGCTACTAAGACTCAAGCAATAAAGAGCAGTGGGGTATACAAGCCCGCTACATGAAACTGGTATATGAGGCTACCTTCTTTCCCCCACCCCAATGCATTCCCCACTCCAGTGGAATTCTTTGTAGCAGAAAGCAGATGTTCTGCCTTTAAGGACTCCCTGAGAAGAAGGGACCTCCAGTTGTGTGACACTGGTGAAATGGCAACTCACCTGAGAAGAGGAGCCAGAGTTCTCCACGGAGGCTCTCGGGAATACCCTTTAAAACTAGCTCCCGGGTCTTTGCTGTACGATACATGCACATGCCACGTCCATACTCAAAGAAGTGAATATTCCAAGATTCTTCTTTCATCTTCTCCTTTGCCTTAGAAGAAAGGGTGTTGGTTGTGGACTCCAGAGGCCTCGTGTAAACATGCCAAGCCAAATCAATATACACAGAAAACCTCTTTCATTGCTAAATAAATCACCCATGAGACACTGACCATCTCTCTCAAATTGCAAAATTCTTATAGTCAAAAAATACAAGCGCTTAGCAAGTTGAAAGGAGACATTGACTGCAACTCCTCATAACTTATGGTGAATTAATGAGAAGTATAACAGTCCTAAGGCTGTCTCTTTCTGAATTATTTAAGTCAAATGCTGTATTATGTCAACTGAAATAAGCTGGTTTCCATTTGTCTCCCACGGACTTTCTTCACATCTTCAACCAGAGGACATGCCAATTCTGCCTAATTTTCAGTCTTTGGTTTGGGGTAGGTCCATCAGGGCCCTGTAGGTTTTGGTAGAGAAATGCTAATGGCACAGGGGGGAAGGAGCCCATACATGTGCTGGTGCCCAGAGATACTATTAACTTTCCCCTTCCTGAGAACCCAACATTCATTCAAATTCTGGATCTCTTAATCACAATAGAAAAAGTCTTACCCCCTTGGGTCCAAGAAACTCTGTGGATGAGTTTTTTTGAAAAAGTTTGAGAAGTCCATGAGAAGCAGTTGGAGCCTCCTCTAAGAAGGAGGTCAGCTGACTGTTGAGGGTAGAGGATGGGCTGACAGGCAGATCACTGCCCTCCTGAGGAAAAGAAACAGCAGGTTAAAAAGGTTTTTCAATTTATTTGTTAGCCTAATTGTACTGGCTAGTCAAAGACTTCATTCTCCAAGGGCCAGACACTGACAGCGTACTCTTCACTTTTTAAATCTTATTTTTTATTCTGAAAGCAAACATTAAAAAAAGGGTATTTCTGTATACACAGAACCAAAAAAGAAGGTTCTCTATGCAACTACTAATCTACTTCATACTGTTTGTTTTTTAAAAAAAAATAATAAATTCTACATATTACTCTTATGAATGTCCTTTTCTTTGCACTTTAATATTTTTAAAAATGAAATTTTATTTTATTTTTAGATCCTCATTTTTCCTCTCCTTTCCCCCCCATTTGAGAAAGCAAGGAAAACAAAATCTCTTACAAAACGTATAGACAAGTAAAACAAATTCCTGCTTTGATCCTCCTCAAATCCTCAACCCTTACAAATTGTCTCAATTTGTAGCCTATCACTTCTCTATCAGAAGGTGAGTAGCCTGTTTCATCTTTCAGTCAGAGTTCTTAAATTTTCACGGGTTGTCTATCTCTACAACACTATTATTGCATAACTTGTTCTCCTGGTTCTTCTCACTTCACTCTGCATCAGTTCATACAAGTCTTCCCAGGTTTCTCTGAAACCAACTTTAATAATATTTTAATAGCCCTCTTCTTGGGGATATCACTATTGTTAACATTCTGTTCACCAACTCCACCCCACTCCAATTGGAAAATATAAAGGAAAAAAAAATCTTGTAATAAGTTAGGGTAGTCATGTTTATAGGGGCCATATTTCAAAACTATAAATCTCTTTCTGAGTCATCTCATGTGTCCATCACCTGTTAGGAGATGGATAACATTTCACCACGTCCTCTGAAGACATAGGTTGGTCACTGTTTTGGTCAGAGTTCTTAATTCTTTCAAAGTTGCTTTTCTTGACAATGTTATAATTTTTATATAAATCCTTCTATTTCTCTTCACTCTGCATCAATTCATAATAACCACGATATTCTCAAATTGTCTCTTTTATCATCTCGTATGGTGCAATAGTGTTCCATTCCATTCATATACTATCAATTTGTTCAGTCATTCTCCAAATGCCTATTGTTTAACAGGCAATCTAATATGCTCCCATAGATTCTAGTTTCTTTTCTCTTTTCCCCCTTTGTAATCTCCCTTTCAAGATCACAAAGTTTGTTTTGCTTTCAGCTATCTGCTTTTTGATATCATTCTACCTCTTAACACCTCCTTCTTGTCCCCTCGTTTCCCTTTTAGTTTGATGTGTTTCTACACCAAACTCTGTGTGTCTGTAATGTGTGTTCAATCCTCCTTTGCCTGTTTCAGATAAAAGTGAGAATTATGTGATGCCTACTCTCCTATTCCCTCCTCCATATCTGCATATTCTTCTTAAGCACCACAACTATAAAAAATAACAAGTTCCTTCTTTCTCCTTTCTACACTAGTGTATTCTTCCTTCTACCTTCCTTTCTCTTCCCCGTCTTCAAACCCTCAGAACAGGAACCTCCCCCCCACCCCCCCACCTTTTTTCTTATTTAACTCCCTAGTACCTTATGAAGACATCAAGGTTCTGAAAGGATCCTTGTTTCTGTTCCCTTTATTAGAATACTAGCATTACATTATCATACAACTCTGTCCAACTGCTCAAATACATTTACCTTTTTAGTTTTCTCTGGACTTGTGTTTGTATTTCAAAGTTCTGACTCAGCTCTGGTTTTTTCATCATAAATAAAGCCTTCTTATTCCATTAAAGATTCATTTCCCCCCCCTCCCCGATTATGTTTAGCTTTGCAGGGTATATTATTCTTGGTTGTAAACTGCCCTTTGTAATACTGTATTCCAAGTCTCCTCTTGTTTATTGTAGAAGCTTCCAGGTCTTGTGTGATCCAGATTGTGGTTCTTTGGTACCTTAACTGCTTATTTCTGGATGCTTGAAATATTTGATGTAGGAACCTGGGATTTTGGCTATGATATTAATGGGACTTTTCCTACTGGGGTTCCTTTTAGGAGGTGACTGATGGATTCTATCTTCATGTTGCCATCAGGGTTCTAATGTTTGAGTTTTCATTTATGATTTCTTGAAATATAGTGTCCAGGATTTTTTTATTTTGATCATGGCTTTCAGGAAGTCCAATGATTATTGAATATCTCTCCTTAACCTGTATACAGGTCTGTTGTTTTGGATATTAGCTATCTTACAGATTTTTTTTTATTATTTTGATTTTGTTCTAATATTTCTTGCTATTGCATGGAGTCATTGATTTGTTTAACCTTTTTTAGTTTTCAGGAATTTCATGATTTCTTGGGCAAGGTTTTCTACTTTCTCTTCTAAACTCCTTATTGTCCTTCCAAGTCTTTCTTCAGAGTTTTTAATGTCATTTTTAAAAATCTCTTGCTTCATTTCTTCTAGATCTTCATATAGTTCTCGTGGAAAATCCATTTTTTTCTTTGACTCAATACCTGCAGATGTTATATACAGATTGCAATAATTTTTATTGGATTTACTCATCTCTCCAGCTTTAAGTTCCTGAATTGGGGCTTTATTCTAGGACTAGGTTCTGCCCCTTTCTTGTACTTTTTGGTGGAGTGGTCAGCCCTGCTTAGTGTTGCCCTGAGTCCCCTGGGTCTTTCTGATGACCTTCACCACCTCTTTGAAGTTCAGAGTTTCACATTCAAGACCCTCTCTGACATCTCAGAGTAGTATTAAGGACTTCAGTGTCTCTGGGCCTATGCTGTCCAGCTGGTTTCTGCTCCTACTCCCCAGGGCTTCCGAAGTCCCCACCTTGGGGCATTCTCAGGGTTCTGTTCTTGCTGCCTCCTATCAGAGCCTTGTAGACTACATGCATGATTAGAGCTGAACAGAAGTAGAATGGGCTGCCTTGGAATGTGTGACTTCATCCCTAGATGAAGTTTTCAAGTAGAGGCTGAATGACTAATGTCAGAGATTTGATAGAGAAGATTTCTATTCAAGTACATGTTGAATAAGAGGATGATAAGCCTTCCAACTCTGAGATTCTATGATTCAACTCAACAGCTTACAAAGGCTTCCTGTTGGATCAAGTCTAAAAAAACTTCTGTTAGCCCTTAAAAGAATCTCCTACTAGGTTTAGGCTGGTCCCCTCACTCTTCCCTGAACACACCAAGCAGGCTGACTCCTGCCTTCTTCCCTTTGCTCAGGCTACTTCTACTCCCTGGGATGGCCTTTTTAAATAAATATTTAGGTAAAGGTACTTTAAATCTTTGTTTAAAATGACTTGTCATGTTTTCTGTTTAGATAATGTTTCAAAAATGTAATGTTATGAGGTAAGAGACAAAACCTCATAAAGCAGTCATAACAGGTTGATACCTGGTCTTGCATTAGAGCCACAGTTGAGGGATCTGACCAAGAAGTACTTAACATGGAAATCTTGTCACTATGCATATATCAACACATACAACAGCTGGTTATCCCTATCAGGAGGAGGAGACTGAAAATTCCTAGTTACATCACCGCAATTCAACTGATTAGCAGAAAGGAAAAGAATTTTGTGTGTAGAAAATATCTCGAACAAAAGAGAAATAGTAGAGTCAGGAGAGTATCCTGGACTGAGAGCAGAAAGTATATGATGAAGATTATGGAAGATAAAGTTGGAATGAGGCCTCTTGACGGAGGGCCTTCAGATGACTTTGAATGTGACCAACAGGTGAGGAGTGGAGAACTCTCTTTTTACTAAGGGCCAGCAATCTTCAGGGAAAAAAATGAGGGCCACATACAGTTTAAAAAGCAACTTAATTAAGGTATGATTTTTAAGGACAGAAAAAAGTGAAAAGTTCAACTTACCTGCTTCTTAAATTAAGAACAGTGAAAATAAGAACTTTATTCAGTAACTATGAAAAATGTCTTTTGATACATATCAAGTTTTCCTTCCATCTCACCTCCCCTTGTACTGGGTCTGTGACTCCAGACTTCTCTCCGCTGCCAGCATGTGGCTTCTTAGCTGATGTTTTCTGAAGGAAATCTGAGATTCTCTGGACCAAAAAATCTCGGTCCTTTAGATTGGCAAACAAGAAGGTCATTTTACTTTTGGTGCTAATAGACAATGGGCTCGGTAACACGCTGGAGCTGTCAGCTTTTTCAACCACTGTCACCTGTGAAAGAAGAGGCATTTGTTCTATGAGTCTCCCTTGAACTACAATAGAAACCAAACACACTCAAGAACTGACTATTAAAGACATATGTACATGATGAGGAGTTCCAGAGTCTCTCCTCTTCTCAAAACGAATTGAATTTGGAAGCTATCTGCTTGCATGGAATTTCCCCTGAGGCATCTATGTTGAAGACTATGCCTCAGAGACCACCAATGTGTGGCCACGGCAATGTTTCCACACCCTAAAACAGTAAACTAGATGGGTCCTCATGCCATGTGGCGGTTCCCCATGCCTGGAATGATCTTCATCCTTATTTCTGTCTCTTAGAACCCCTGGCTTCCTTTAAGACTGAGCTTAAGTGCTACCTTCTACAGGAGGGCTTGCTCTATTCCCTCAGCTGCTAATTCCTTTCCCTTTAAGCTAATCTTCTATATATTCAGCATTTATTTTGGATATCTCTATGCACATGTTGTCTCCCTTGAGGGTAGGAACTTTTTTTCTCTTTTCTTTTGTATTTCTAGCACTTAGCATATTGCCTGGCACATAGAGAGTGCTTAATCAAGCACTTTTATTCTTCCACTGCCTTACATGAGCCTCCAAATGCCATCTAGAAGTATAAAGGGGGGCAGCTAGGTGGCGCAGTGGATAGAGCACAGGCCCTGGATTCAGGAGGACCCGAGTTCAAATCTGGCCTCAGACACATAACACTTACTACTAGCTGTGTGACCCTGGGCAAGTCACTTAACCCCATTGCCTAGCCAAAAAAAAAAGAAAGAAAGAAAGAAAGAAAGAAGCATAAAGAGAAGTTAAGTAATGGCCAAAGTGGTTAGTCAGAAAGAGAACTCAAGTCTCCCAATTCCTAAACAGATGCTGACCATCTTGGCTGCCACCATAATAATGTGACTGTTGACCTTCAATACTAATACTCAGACGCTGAAACAATTCTTCACCTCTCTCAGTGGTATTATGAGATAACAAGCCTCTTCTTCTTTACTGGCAAAGCAAATATAATTGTTGGAGATGAACATCTGGCCAGGGATATGCATCTTATTGAATGGGGTCCATAAGGTACAGTCAGTGTGTCCATCTAGCCGTTCATCCTTTGGCAACCGGAAAGTTGCCCGGTAGCATTCATTTTTGGCTCTGGCATCCAGATCTCTGAATGCAGAAGAGAGAAACCAAAGTACATAGGCCAAGTGTTAGCAACGATGTTAGAATGTAAGAGCTACACTGTATCAATCTGCAGCTGGGGGCAAGATGAATTGCCATCTGCCTGATCAGGACAAACACAATTCATATATATAAGTGAGAAGACTGGAGCTTTAATCTCTTATTTGAGGTTAAAAAGTAACTTCAAAAAATTATTTTTTTAGGTGACCCATTTTTCTTGGGAGTGAAGGATAAAAGGAAGGGGAACCCCTAGATCTAATTAAGATAATTAGTACGTGTCTCTTGCCTTCTTTACAGTGTTTGAATTTTAGACATTTATCCTGGCAGATCAATATGGATGGATAGTCCTGCATCCCAAAGGTTAGTTCTTTCTGGGAATTTGGAAGGCTCAAACTTTGACAAGCCCTATTATAGTCATGGAGTCTAAAACCAGAGATCTTCAATGAGTTGTGACCCACAGGTCCATGGTTTATATCTATATACATCATCACATTCCAAACTGCAACAGAAGCCCCTGTTCCCTCAGATTTGTAGCTCAGCGTGGGAAGAGGACTAGAGAGCGTGGCAATATCTGAGCTTCTGTAGAGCTCTGCTCCAGGGATGAGTGGTCCTGACTGGTTAATTAGTAAATGCAAACTCACCTAACCCACTATAGCTTGCTGGCCTCAAATCATGCCTTACATTCCATCCAGTCAACCCCTGTAGATCTTGTCTCATTTTGCCTGACACCCACACCTTTCCACTTCTTGCTCTGGAATGGTAATTAAATCAATTCTACTACTGCTTCTAGAAAGAACATGACAACAGACTGCTTTATGGCTCTGTAGTTATCCCTGTAATTCCCCAGACCAAAGTTCCCTTCCCTGACCACCATTCCCTAATACGTGTAGTATTCCTCATTACAATATAAGGTCCCTGAAGGCAGAGACCGTCTCACTTTTGTATTTGTATCCCTAGTGCCTAGCAAAATACATGGCACATAGCAGGTAATCAATACATGTTTTTTCATTCATTCATCTAGACCTATATAGGAAGAGTCTCACGCACAACTATAAACCGGGTTAGGACAATGATCACGTTGGACCTCCGACTCAAGTTGCCTTGCATTATTTCTCTGTTTCTATAAAGTGAAAAGAGACATACCTTTTTAAGGCTGAGATGTTTTTGAGAGGCCTAACAGGCTTGGGGAGGGACTTGTCCTCCAGGAAGCCTTCATTGTCCAGCAGTTGCCGCATGGCAATATTGGCCAATTGCTCCATAAGCTTGAAGGTCTCATTGATGTTGAGGAACATGGAGAAGTACAGCTCCTTGTCCCTGGTGTTAACTTTGATGCACTCAGGGAATAGCAGGGTGGCATTCTTCTCCAACTCAGTTACATCCACCCACTGGACCACCAAGGTTACTGAGAACCACCAAACAAAGAAACACCAATTCAAATAGCTTTGAGAGACAAAGTCAAAAAATCAACAGAAGGAATAAGTGACAGTGTGATTTAAGAATGGCTCACAATATGGAGTCACTGAATGTGAACTGAAGCCCTGGGAGGGGAAGAACTCAAAATCCCTACTTTCTGGTGCATGGCTTCTTTGGGCTAGATCACAACAGCTTACCTTCTTTGCCCAAAAGGAAGGAGTAGAAACAAAGGTGGTTGACAGTCAGGTACAACCATCCCTGCCTGGGTACTCGTCCTTTCCAGTAGCTGCAGGAATAGTAATTGACCAGCTTCTCCACTTCGGGCATTCCAAATTGTTTTCGCATCTTCAGTTCTGCCTCTTTGAATTTTCCTGGATCTTCATCTCCCTGAGGTTGCAGGTTCTTGTTTTCTTCAGCAATGATGCCCTGGAGTGGAGAACAGAGAATGGAGATGGGGACTCCTATGTAAAATGAATAAGGAAAAGGGCAAAAGGAACCATTTAGGTTCCTAAAACAATAATGGCATTAAAAAAGGAAATTTAATTTAGAATTTATGATTAAGAAAGGTTAAGTGCAATGATCTGCCTGCAGGAAGGATGCTTATTGACCAAATGAAAGAATTAGATAGAGGATGTTAGCAAAAGCAAAATAACACTAATAATTCAAGCTAAAGTCAATCAAGAGCTAATCGCCTCCCAGGTTGCTTGGAAGCTCAGAACACACATCCTTTTTATTGCTACTAATGATACTAGGATCACCCTGCTGTCTCCTCCACTGTTCCCTAGCTTCCATTTTTAAGAAGGAAGGGCAGAACAGATAACCTATTAGAAAGATCTTCTCCATCTCCTGATCTTCCATCCCTTAAGGTGAGTTCCACAAAGCACTGTCTTCGACCCTCTTTTCTTTCTACAGTCCCTCCCTTAGCGATCTTATCAATTTCCATGGCTATTAATTATGTAGATGATTCCAAAATCTTTATCACCAGCCCTGACCTCCATTCTGAGCGCCAGACCCACACGTAGGCTGTCTATAGGGCCTGTCCATCCAGATGTCCCACTAGCAGCTCAAAACTGACATGTTTAAAAACAAGCTGGCAATCTTTTCTTCTGAGTTGGCTTTCCCTCGTGACTTCACTATTTCTGACTATAGCAACGCTGCTCACCCTAGCTATCATGTTTTCAAAACTTTGCAGTGTTATCTTGGACTCTTCCCTCTAGTCGTGATCCACTTAGTTAACAAATTCTATTGATTTCATCTCTAGTCAGTTTCTCTCTTTTCTTCTCTGCTCCCACTGTCACTGATCTGGTGCTGAGCTCCATGAGGACTTCCCTAGATTATCACAATATTCTCCAAGTTGGTCTTCTTGCCTCCACTCACTCTTCTACATTCTACCCTTCCTCACACACAGTCTGGCCGTGTCACTGCTCAAAAATTTTCTGTGTCTCTAGCATTTCCCACATAAAGCTCAAATTCCTCTGCATTAAATTCAAGGCCCTCTACAGTGTGGCAATTCCTAATCTCTTCTATTCCCCGCTGTGTACTCCATTTTCTAGCCAAATTAAACTATTCTACAACCCTTCAACAAGCTCTGTATTTACCCACCTTAGAGCCTTTGCTCATGCTATTTCCTATGCCTGAAATGTCCTTCTCTTCTTTTTGTCACCTATTGAATTCCTGGCTGTTCTCTTTTTTTTTTTCCTCTAGGCAATGGGGTTAAGTGATTTGCCCAGGGTCATATAGCTAGTAAGTGTCAAGTGTTTGAGGCTGGATTTGAACTCAGGTCCTCCTGACTCCAGGGTCAGTGCTCTACCCACTGTGCCACCCAGCTGCCCCACCTTGGCTATTCATTAAAGCCTAAATCAAATGCCACATTCTACCAGGAAACCTTCTCTGAGTGGTCAGCAATGAAAATTTCCCCTTGGCTGTCACAAAGCATTTTGGTACCTCTCTAATATGCTAATGCTCTATTATGTATTATAATTATCTACATATGTCATATCTTCCACCAAGCTTAAGTTCCATGACAACAGGAGCTATCTTATATTTAAACTCTGAATCTCCCTGTAGTACCCTGTAGAGTTTTCTGTAGACAGGAAGAGCTTATGTTTACTGATTATGTGGGTGAACTGATCAAGGAATGCACTGCTGCCTTGGGGGCTTCTCCAGGCAATCAGTCACAAGGAAGATAGTTGGATGTAACCTGACTTCTCTAAGAGAAAGAAGCTAAGAAAAATACTGTGCCTCATTAAGAATTATGGGCTAGTGGTTTCATTTTACATTGATCCAACAAAGTTGGACCATCAAAAATAAAAATCCTGTCAAGCAAAAGTGCTACCTGTTACTTTCAGAAGTTGGTTCTAAAATATGAAAACCGGGAGCCTGCTACCATACCAGGGGAGGTGATGAAGAAACTTGAGCAACTTGATAGAGAACACTTTTACACACCATAAGCTTCAAAGGTTGGGGAACAGAGGAAGAAGAGTCTGGATGAATAGACATCTGAGGGCTCTCTCCCAGCCCTGAGTTACAAGTGCTACCCTGTTCCATCTACATCGTACAGCTGCTGCACTGAGCCTCTTCGGTTCCAGAGCTTCCCCATCTATCTGTCCCTGATGCACCTGTTGTTTGAACTTACTCAATGTATAATAGTTTAAAAAAATATTGTGTTTAGAGGCAGCTAGGTGGCACAGTGGATACAGCACCGGCCCTGAAGTCAGGAGGACCTGACTTCAAATCCGGCCTCAGACCAAACACTTGACATGTACTAGCTGTGTGACCTTGGGCAAGTCACTTAACCCCAGTTGCCTCCAAAAAAAAAATTGTGTTTAAATGAATACTCATTTGTTATAATTAGGTAGACTATGCAGATTTCAGTCATTTTTTTCTACCTAAATATTGGCTGAAATGAATAAAACATGCGATAATTCAATGGGAAACTGGAAATGAGAGGGATGGTAAAATTTTACTAGGTTTCCCTAATAACCAAAAGTTCATCCTTTGCTCAGGAAAAGCAGTCAAAGGTACCCACATTCCACAACCAGTATCCTGAGAGGTTGAAAATAAAGGGAGATCAGAAAGTTCAGCAAAGAAACACAGTAGAACTAAAAAGGAAGTCACACAAAGGCAGAATTCAACTGACTAAAAGGAAGAACTTTCTAACAACCGAGCTGTCCAACAATTAAATGGCTATCTTGAGAGAGAGAGAGTAAGCTCCCCAGGACTGGGGTTAAGTTATATGAACTGCTGTCACAGATGTGGCAGAGTAGGTAAGAGGTGAGACCAGATAAGGTCCCCAAGCACATGATGATGCTAAGCAAGTGCTCCTTACGTGTATCTTGCCCTTGACAAAGGTAGTGATGTCTTCTTCATTCTCAAAGATGGACAATGTCTGTAGCAAGTTATTTTCCAGCCACTCCCAATGTTTTGTGATCTCCTTACGGGAAGAACCTAGGTGGTTGGGGAAGGTAGAAAAAAAAAAAAACCACATCAACACACCAATCTCTCCAGCTCATTTAAGGAAGAAAATTAGGAACCATTTCCCATCGTAAAGGTTAAGGCAGAAATCTCTGTACATACAAGTGATAAGAAGCCTTAGGAAATATCCATTAAACTAAGGACAGATAAAAGATAAAATGTAATGCTTACAGGGCTGTGGAAAAATAAGAACAGTCTTACTCTGCTAGTGGAGCTGTGAAATGATATAATCTTTTTGGAAAACAAAATAGCATTATACAATAAGAGCTACCACGTTCTCTAATCTAGTGATTCCACTATGGAGGCTATATCCTAAAGATGCCATTGACAAGGGAAAAAAAGGCTTCTGTACAAAAATATCCATAGTATTAATCATAATAGCAAAAACAAAAACAAAAATTCATATGTCTAATGATTGGGAAATGGCTGGACTATAGTATGTATTAAATTCTATTCAAATAGAAGAACACTTATTAAGCACCCACCGTGTACAAGATACCATGCTAGACCCTGGGGACAAAAACAAAATTGTTCCCGTCATTGAGGATTTTGTGTTCTGCTGGAAGATACAATATGACCAAAATAACAGTTGATGTTTTAATATACAAAATTGAGAAGGTGGACTGGAGCCAGTTTGTGAAGGGCCTTCAATGTCAGGCTAGAGTTTTTATTTTAACTGGACTCAGCAGGGAGCCACTAAGGGTTTTTGAGCAGGGGAACGACAGAGTCAGACTTGAGCATCAAGAAAATTATTTTGGCAGCTATATGTAGGATGGATTGGAGAAGGGAGAAAATGGAAAAGGGGAGACCAATGAGGAGATTACTGAAATAGACTAGAGGTGATGACAGCTTGAACCAAGGGTATGGCCATGTGTGTAGAGAGAAGGGGATGAATTTGAGAGATACTGTGAAAGATAAAATGCAAATTTAGAGTCTTCTGAATAGAGATGATAATTGAGCCTAGAGGAATCACCAAGAAAGATAAGAAGGTGGTCCAGGACACAGCCCTGGGAAGCACACATTTAGGGGATGGCTGCTGAACAATGAATTGCTAAAGATAACTGAAAAAGGAGGTCAGATAGGTAGGAGGGGAATAAGGAGAGAGTAGACTCATAGAAGTCAAGGAGGAAAGTATTTAGAAGGAAAGGATGGTCAACAGTGTCAAAAGTTATGGACACTGAGGACTGTGAGAATTCAGAAAAAGTGTAAAAAGTTAGGTAAACCTTGGAAAGAACAATGTCAGTCAAGTGGTAGGCTTTAAAACCTGATTATGGGGTGAAGGTTAGTGGGTGGTGAAGAAACAGAGGCAGGGAGAGAAGATAACTCTTTCTAATAGCTTGGCAGTGAAAAGGAAGAAAGAGAAGACGATCTGAGGGGACAGCAGGATCAAATGAAAGCTCCCCCCAACCTTTTGAAACAATGTAGGACACCTTAGGACAGGGGTGGGGAACCTGCGGCCTCCAGCCACATGTGACCTTCTAGGTCCTCAGGTGCAGCCTTTTGACTGAGTCCAAGTTTTACAGAACAAATCCTTTTATTTTATTTATGAAGTTCGGATTCAGTCAAAGGGTTTCACTTGAGGACTTAAGAGGGCCAGGGGTGGCCTTGAGGCACCATGTTTCCCATTCTTGCCTTAGAATATCTGCAGACAACAGGGAAGGATCCAGGGAGAGACTGAAGAAGAGAGAAGGAGAACAATTAATGAGGGGAGCTCCCAAAAGAGATGGAAGGTGATGAGATCAAGGGCACAAGTAGAACGGTTAACCTGGAAAATTGAGAATGGGAGAAAAGGAGGAGAGGATAAAGATGTAGAGGGCTTTTGATGTATAGGGTAATGGAGATGAGGGAGGTTATGAAGGAATGGCCTAAATTTTCTCCATAAAGTGAAGTCATCTATAGAAGGCGGGGAAAGGAAATATCATGGGGGACTTGAAAAGAGAGGAAAAAATTTGGAGCAAGTGCCACAAGGACAATAAAAGTCAATCAGGGAAGAATAGAAGGTTTGCCTTGTAGCTGTGAGAGCTCAGTTGAGACTGGATAACATGAATCTATAGTGGATATCATGAATTTATAAGGTGCTGTTTTCCAGCAGCCTTTAGCAGCAGGGAAGTTGGTTGACAACTAGTTGGTATGAATGAGAGTGATAAAAGTGTACAAGAGATTCAAGGACAGTGGATGGTTCATGGTTTAAGTGGTCAACTTTAAGATCAAGATTTTGAAGAGAAGAAAGTGAGATCAAAGTAGCAGCGACAACTTAGGACAATAGAGGATGAAATGACTAGAAATCACATTGGAACTGGTTAGAATAGAGTAAAAGATGTCAACAGATATATGTATGATAGGAAGAGGAGATGGGCTAGCACAAGGAATGACAGGTAGATGATGTCCTGAGATCATTCAGGAGACAATATGCAAGGCCTCCAGAACACTGGGTGGAGAACATACGGTAGAACAGGAACAAGAGTTGAACAGGATGGGCAGGCATATATAGATTGTGATCTGCATAGTTGAGGGAGCATCCAAATTGAGGAGGACACATATCTATTTTGAGTGTAAGAAAAACCATTAACGATTAAGTGGTCTTCAGCAGAAAGAGGATCTAGATCATATCTGAGTCACACTCTCCTAGAATTGCTACCTGAATTTTTGATTTCTAGATATTTCACCTGGAATTGCCAGCTCAATACCAGGTCGGGCCTGGTTGGGCCCAGCCCCTACCATCTGACCTCTCCTTTGGATCAGAGGGTTTTGATCCAACTTTGATCTGCCTTAATGTAGATGAGTTTGGCTGACACTACTTCCAGAATACTTAGTTTCTATTTCCACTTCCCAGTTTTCACCTCCGTTCTAAAGAACATTTTAAGTGCTAACAGATCAAGTCTTATTTTAACACCTCCCCTCTTGCCTTGCCTCAGGAATTCTGCCCTATCCCTGATCCTCTGCCAGACCAAGCAAGTACCAGAGAGACCTGGGCCAGTGTGGGAGGTGAGTGAGAGAGTGAGAGTGAGAGAGAGAGAAAGAGAGAGAGAGAAAGTGTGAGTGTGTGTGTGTGTGTGTGTGTGTGTGTGTGTGTTTGTTGGGAGGTTGGTTCTTTCACCGTGATTGGCAAAGATTGGCAAGTCAGAACTGAGTCTTTTCCCAAAGGAACTCCTACACATTGTGGGTTCCAGAGGACAATTAACACAGTGGACACTCTGGGTAAAGAGGCTTTTGTGGACTGAATTGGAAACCATACCACCACATTACATCTGTTTCTACAGGTAAAAAAAAAACTTCTTGAGTTACAAACACCCAACTGATAGACAGACTTCTTGGATATTGTGGAGGTTTCTGATCCAAATGCCTGACTGTAGATGAGCTTGGTTGGCCCTGCTTCTAGGATGCTTAGTTCCTATGGCCACTCTTCAGTTTTCACCTAAGCTCTAAGGAACACTGTCCCAAGACCCCCTTTCTGGACCTTGGGGGAGGTCCTGCCCTAGTCTCTTTTTTGGACCTTTCCCGGAAAAAGGGCCAGAGCCCTGATTTCATACCTTGGTTAACCCAGCCTTGAGCTTTGAAGCTTATTAGGCTGTTACTCAGCTAATATATTAGTCCCTTTGGAGAAACAAACCATGATACTTCACAGTTATACATGACTCTATTAGAGGTAAGCCCAGACATGCTACACCTAAATCATAGTTTCTCTACTTCATTTCCCATGAAAGGCTTGGGGTTACTCCCTATGGGAGGGTAAAAGTTAAATGTAAGGAACAGCAGTGAAGAAAGGAAGTGGTTAGAAGAGAACTCTAACCAAAGCCCACTTCTTCATCACAGACTCAAGGGCGTTATTGAACCTCATGGCTCTTGGTGCCTACATTTGCTGAGATAGGAAGACAGTCACATGTTCTAGGATACATTTTTGCTAGGAGAAGCTCAGAATGTCTGAAATTCTTGTTGAGAGTAGCCCCGGGTTCACTTTCCCTGATAAAGCATGTCACTCTCCCTCCATTTTTTGGGCCCTTGGACTCGAGAGATCTGGCATGTAAACATTCAGGTCCCTCTCTGAGCTATGCCTGATGCAAGTTTTGACGGCAGGAAGTGAAGTACAAGAACCTACCACAGGCAACGGCCCAATAGATCTGAGAGTCCTGAGTCTGGTGAAGGATTCGATAAGGGGCGACTCTGGCACTGGAATCCAAGACAACATCCAGTGTTCCCACGAGAAGACCTGGGAAATAAGGTGGAGAGAAATGTGACTGGGACTCAATTGGTCTATGTCCCTGCTCCAGCCACATCCAATGTGGCTACAGATGGCTTGATTTCATGGGCTGAAAGAACAGGAAGGATCAAATGAGATAATGTGTTACTAAAGCACTCTGTGAACTATAAATTGCTGTACAAATATACATTAATTACTACCTGTCCTTGGCCCAAGTAACCAGGACAAATGGCTGTCATTTTCTTTTTAAAAGTCTCAAAGGAGGGCCATTCTTTAGCTTCTTTCAGGATTCATTTCAGTGTAACTGAGCCCCTGGAGCCAGGAAAATCTTCCTTTTGTAGAAAATGATAAGGTGCTCCTGGACCCTTCCAACCTTTTCAGTCTTTTTACCTTTTACTCTCCTTCACACCCTCTATGATGCTGCTACACTGGCCTCCTTGCTCTTCCACCCCTACAACACCCCATCTCCCAACTCAACCTCTTCTCCAGCTGTCTTCCAGGCTTTCGATGCCCTTGCTCCTCACCTCTGTCTCCTGACTTCCCTCAATGCTCAGCTCAAATCCCACTCTCTGCAGGAGGCCATTTCTGCTTACTTCTGCTACTAGTTCCTTCCCTCTGAGATTCCCTTCCATTTATACTATTAATATCTGGTATGCATGTAGTTACTTGCATGTTGTCTCTCTCCCTAAACAGAATATGAAGTACCTGAGGGCAGGAACTGTGTTTTTGCTCTTTCTTTATATGTTCATTGTTTAGCACCGTGCCTAGCACACTGTAAATGCTTAATAAATGCTTGACTTGAGGACAGCTCAAATGTCTGATACCCACTGTCTCTCATTCTGCACAACTCTCATTTATTTAGAGACACAAGGCACCTTCTAGACCTTTCTAAATGACTTCTGTTCCTTAAAACTTTTACGAGAACTTATATCTTTCTTAAAAATAAAAAAAAGGGGGCAGCGAGGTGGCGCAGTGAATAGAGCACTGGCTCTGAAGTCAGGAGGACCTGAGTTCAAATCCAGCCTCAGACCAAATACTTGACACTTACTAGCTGTGTGACCCTGGGCAAGCCACTTAACCCCAACTGCCTAATTAAAAAAAAAATGCCCAAACCAACCAAATATTTCTATTGATGCTTTTTCTCCCTTTCTGACATCAAAATCACTTCCCAATTATTCTGTGTTCTCTACACCCTCTTTACTCCTCCCATCACTATAGACCTTTCCCTTGTAACGAAGAAGTATAGGTCAAACAAAACAAGCCAACATATTGGTGATATCTGATAATAAACGCCCCATTTCCCAGTTATAGTCTATTTCTCTGCTGAGAAAAAGGAAGCATGGTTTCCTGTCAAAAAGCCAATTTCCTTTTTGTTATGTATTTCTTTACTTATCTATTTAAAATTTGGTGACTTTATCATGGTAGAAGTAGCCAGTTTTTCCCTGACCATGCTTCTAATACAAGTTAATGTAGTGACAATTTATTATTCTACCACCTACCTATGACCTAAGGAAACCTAAGATTTCTACATAAATTCATTTTCTAAATTACCAAATCTTATCCCTTTAATTGTCCAAACTTGCTTTATTTCAAGCATTATGGATAGAAATGTTCTGAAACACAGTAAATATATCCTTGCTTTCTTAAACAGAGCATATTGAGCACAATCTTTAAAAGTACATGATAATTTTATGC
This sequence comes from Vombatus ursinus, assembly GCF_900497805.2. NCBI lineage: Eukaryota > Metazoa > Chordata > Mammalia > Diprotodontia > Vombatidae > Vombatus > Vombatus ursinus. Next base: position 12,418,236 of record NW_020954563.1, read on the forward strand.
TTTATGTATAATTTTGCATAAAAATTAGCCTCTTTTCAATGACTAAGGGTTATCATTATGAATGACAATGACTATGCCCTAACTGTAATGAAATCATTTCCCCAAGGACTACTGAAGTGTATGGAGCTCTTTCCTATGCCAAATGGTTTTGGACTGTGTTGAGCTGTTTTTTTCTGTCTCTTCCTGGCTATCAGCTATCTGTTCTCACTGTTCCATTTCACCATAGTCTTTGTGCTCCCACTAGCTAATATTCCCCCACCAAATAATCATTTTAAAGAGCCTATTGCATTGACAGCACTTTGCTGGATATGGGATAAAACATGACCACTGCCTTCATGGAGCTCACAATCTATTATAGGGGAAAAAGGCACAGATAACTGTAATATGTAATGTGATCTAAAGTCATTAAAGAGTTGGAAAACAAAATGCCATGAGGTGTTAAAAGGTCATTATGACCAAAGAAGGAAGACTTCTGGGAGGAGGTACCATTTGGATTGGGCTTTCAATAAAGGTCATGCAAGAATACGACAATGACAGATGGCATGGAGTGTATCCAGGATAGAGATATTGGAGGAGGGAGGCCCAGATGGTTCATCTGAGGCACAAAATACATGAAGCTGATCTGAAGGTCTTCGCTTATTTCTTTTGGGGTTATATTCCCTATGTTTGAGAATTCTAGATGTCTGACCTCTGGAAAAGTAGGAGTGTTAAATGTACTGTGTTTCTCACTATATAACTACTTTATAGTCATAATTTCTTCTCTCTAGTTTTCATTTCTTATATCTATAATTGACTAGTCTTCCCTTTTCCTGTAATACTGGCATGGAAGTATGTACTACTTATACTGCCAGGTTGAATAATGAATCCTGTGAAGTCGTCGTATCACTGGAATTTGAATGTTCAAAGTTATAATTATATGTAAAATATGGTCCCTGGTTGCAGCCCAGTGGAAATATACAATGAAAATTTGAATGTGACCATTTCATGGGATTTATTATTCGTAGAAACTGGGACCTAGCTGTATATTACCTTAATTTCTAAAGGATACCAAAGCACTTTTGAAATACCTATCAGCATTCACTTCATTATTTAATTCTTTAACAAATCATTTCTTAGGCACTTGTGTATAAGGAAAATTTAGATAACACATAGTTGTATGAGAAGGACAAATAACTAATAAAAACTGTATAAGAGAGATATAAGCAAAGACCTTTGTGAGGTCCAAGGCCATTACCTTGGATGAGGATGAATACAGAAGAGTGGGGTACTCTCCCACTCTCCCTCCACCTCCAATATACCCCAAAGCACAGGAAATCGGTTTAACAAAACTCAATTCCCTTAGCCTGGAGCTGGAAATTCAAGGTCTAACATCTCAACCAAATGATTCTGTACCAAAAGTTCAGCACGAGCTAAAGTCAATCAAATCGGCAGAGAGAATTTCAGGGAGTAGAAGGTAATCAGCTGGTTTGAAATTTGCCCAGATTTTGGAGTTAACACTTCAATATTTCCAGGGATTAGCACCGAATTTTCACAAAGAAAGTTCAAGTTCCTCCCCCGATTTTCATTACCAGGCTCAGATGTTCACAAGGGGGCAGACGTTACTGGAGTATACCCTTGACATCTGAGAGAAGCCACAGCTGACTGAGAGGAAGAGACAGAAAACTACAAAAAAATTTCCACTGGGAATGTACGTGGGGCAATCACACAGCCCAGTAACCTCCACTCCTCTGTAAGCCCAGGGGGCACCCAGCCTCTTCTTTTGGGGTTATAGGCACAAAACTGGAAACAAAATGGGCCTGCTGACTGGGGGGGCTCTAGCTGTATCATAATGGTCCAGGACCAGGAGGGGAGAGGAAATCCTGGGCCTTACTACAGACTCGATGCTATCAAAGACAGAGCTCGGGTGGGGAGTCTGGAGGCCTGGGATCGGGGCTGTCTGCTGCCACGACCCGCTTGCGATCGGGGACAAGTGCCGTCCCCTCTCTGGAGCTCAGTTTCCCCATCAGTATAACCAGCAAGGTGCACGGCACGCTCTCCATGCAGTCTCGCAGCTCTCGATCCCGCTGGGCCGGGGGGACCGAGGCTCCGGCGGGGGCAGCCCCCTTTCCCGAAGGGTCCGGGGACCCGGCACCAGCCTCTGCCCCTCCAGCTGCCCCGCCGGCTGGCCAGCTGTTCGGGCCCCGCCCCCTCCCGGAGCCCCTTTAGGCCGCGGGTGCTCGCCGCTCCCCCTCCCCGGCGGCCCCGGCGGCGCCTCTGACCCCTCCTCGGCCGGGCGTCCCGGGCCCGGGGCTTCCCCTTCCGCTGCCCAGCTGCCTCGGCCCTCACCCGTGAGGCCGCCGCCCTTGCCGTGGCCGCGGCGCCGCTGCAGCAGGAAGAAGGGGTTGGCGCGCTCTGTCACCCACAGCGCATTCGCCACCAGCACCTCCTCTGGGCTCAGCCACATCCTGCCAGCGCGGAGCCTCCCAGGCTCCCCGAAGCAGCAAGAGCGCTCGGGCTCGGGCTCGGGCCGGGCCCAGCTCCCCGAGAAAGCGGAAGCGAGGCGGGCGGGAGCACAGGAAAGAGCGCGGGAGCGAGCGCGGAGGAGAGCGAGCGAGACGGGGAGCCAGCGCCGCAGAGCGCAGCCAGGCGGGGAGGGCCTCGGAGCCCGGCGCAGCGCCCACACAGCGCCCTCTGGCGGCCGCCCGAGACGTCCCAGCCCGATGGGCTGGGCTTCCCCGGGCTCTGCCCCGCCGCCTCTGCCTTGCCCCTTTCCCCAGCTCTTCCCTCCCGCCTGCCCCTTGGCTCTCTTTCCTCCTCTTTATCTCTCCTTCTCTTCCCCCTCTCTTCCCTGTCCCCCTCTTTCTTCTTTCCCCTCCTTCCCTTCTCTTTTTCCTTCTCTCCTTCCCCTCCCTCCTTTTCCCTCTCCCCTTTAATCCCTCTCTCCGCTTCCCCTCTCCCTCCCTTCTCTCCCCTTGACCCCCTCTTCCCTCTTCTCCTTTCTCCTTCCTTTTCTCTCTCCTTTCCACATTCTACCTTTCCCCAGCATCTCCCCTTTCCCCCGTCTCTGTCTCCTATTCTCCCCCTCCCCGTCCTCCCTCTTCCCTCACCTTTCTCCACCAGGTCAGGGAACAGTGCATTGACAGCTCTCGTTCTCAGACGGATGTCTCTGAGGGCGGTGAGATATTGGGGCCATTATCTGGGCCCTGAACTTTGCCTTCTTCAATGAAATTCCGTTGGATTCAGCAAACATTTATTAAGTACCTACAGTGTGCAGGGTGTCATGCTTTATCTAGGAATACAGGGATGAAAAATAGCACTTCCCAAGAAATTAACAGCCTATTAGGGGCCATTGTGTTGTATAGACAAATGTGTATGATAGCGGAAAAGAGAGCTCAGACAACATACTCTAAGACAGCTAAAATGGGAGGAGATCACTTTTAGCTGGAAAGAGATTAGAGAAGATTTCTTTGAAGAAATTGATCTGACCGGGCCTTGAAGGAAGAGGATTTCAACTACACCTTGCATATAGTAGATGGTTAATGGTTTGTTGAATTAAAGAGCTTATAAGGAGAGGACAGCATGTTCTAGGAATGCATAAAAGTAGCTTTCCTTTCCAGGGTTACTATGTATCATTCCACTCCTTCCACTTGAGGCCTTCTTATTGTTCCTTATTTACAATATTTCATCTCCTGTCTCCACAAATTTGCATAAACTGGCTCCCAGGCTTGGAATATGGGCCCTCCTCACCTCTCAGAATCCTCAGCTCCCTTCAGTGCTCTCAGCTTAAGTACTGTCAGCCCCTGGGAATCCATAGGCCTCTACTCAGTTCTGACCAGCATTTTCTAACTGCCCCCAAAAAGAGTGTAGGGGCCCTTGGAAAACTCAGACCAACTAGGTGATCATTAAAGAAAGTGAGGCATTTACTCAGGGTTGAGGAATTGCAATTCAGGACAATGCCCTGCCATTTTCAGACAGGAATGCCCCTGGGGAGGAAGGAGAAAAAAGGGATTCTTTTTTTTCCCTTCATTTAAAAAAAAATTATTTATTTTTATATTAATTAATTTATTTAGTTTTCAACATTCACTTCCATAAGCTTTTGAATTCCAAATTTTCTCCCCATATCTCCACTCCCCCCACCCTAAGATGGTGTGCAATTTGATATAGGCTCTACATATACATTCATGTTGAACATATTTTCACATTAGTCATGTTGTAAAGAAGATTTAGAACCAATGGGAGTGATGGGGATGGGGTCTGAACCCCTAAAAGGAAAAGACCATGTCTTTGGGATCTGGACTTTCCGACCAGGCCAAATCTCTGGTGTTCACCTGAGGCTATAATCCTATCAACTGGCCTTTCACTGTGGCTATGCCCAATCTGTTTGCCCAGTTCTGTTCTGTTATCTCTCAATTGCCCCTGGCCACTTCCCACTCTTAATCCTATGTGGTTAGGATTTCTCCCTTGGCCTTGGGATCCAGGTCCCTGACATTCTGTTCACCCCAGCTTACTGTCCACTCCCATCCAGATCCTCCTTAGATCCTCTCCTCCAGTCCCTCCAGAGTACTTGACCACTCTTGAATCCCTCCCACAGTTATTCTGTATATAAGATTCATCTTCTCTCCATTAAGGTGCTCAGATTCTTAAAATCTAGCCAAATGCTCAGATTCCTCAAAAACCTAGCCAATAGCTCACAAATGCTCAGATTCCTTAAGAGTTTGGCCAATATGGCAGATCTTTAATAAACCTTGTCTTTGGCTGAAAGAAGGCTTGGGTCGAATTCATTCTGGCAGGACTTGTGTATCGTGATTTTGGAGTCCCAGTACCCCTCAACTCCTAAAATTCAAGAGGAGAAACCACAACAAAGAAGAAACAAACTAAAAAAAAAGGGAAAAAAGAGAGCGCAAATAAAATGCTTTGATCTGCATTCAGACACTGTAGTTTTTTCTGGATGAGGACAGCATTTTCCATCATGATTCCTTTGGAATTGTCTTGCATCCTTGCATTGCTAAGAAGAGATGAGTCTGTCAAAGTTAGTCATCGCACAATGTGGCTGTTACTGTGTACAATGTTCTCCTGGTTCTGTTCACTTCACTCAGCATCAGTTCATGTAGGTCTCTCCAGGTTTTTCTGAAGTCTGTCTGCTCATCATTTCTTATAGCACAACAATATTCCATGACCATTCATATACTACAACTTGTTCAGCCATTCCCCAATTGATGGGCATCCCTTCAATTTCCAATTCTTTACCACCACAGAAAGAGCTGCTGTGAAAAAAGGGATTCTTATAAGGTATAGTTGTGGGAAACAGAAGGAGGGCATATAGTTGGGATACATAGAGCAGCCAAACTTCAGAAAGTGTTGAGAAAAGAGAGAGTTAAAAAAAAAAAAAAAAGAAAAACCAGTCTGCAGAAGTGTCCCTGCAATTATCTCTATCTAGGAGCAGGGGTGGTTAGAAACTGCTTAGGGTATAGGGGGTAAGGGGATCTTCTTGGGGGCAGTTAGAAACTGCTGGTCAGAACAGGGTAGCGGCCCAGATATTCCCCCAGATTAATGGTACCATCTCCTACAATAGGCATTTCCTGCTTATCCTCCCAGCTGCTGGTAGTCCCTGAAATTTCTTTGTATATACTTATATGTACATGTTTTTCCCAATAGATTGTAAGCTCCTTGAGGGCAGGAATTGTTTTATTTTAATTTTGTATCCCTGTTGTCTACCTAGCACATAGTAGGTGATGTTTGATGATTTATCAACAGATGATGTATGTTTACATCAGCCATGAGGTAACTGAATCCTAGGATTCCTTTCCCGTGGTCATGCTGTGCCTTGCTCAGGGTTGAAGTCAGAGTTGCCTGATCCTGTCTGTCCTGAAGCTTTGAAGTAAATAATTTCTAATACTCTGTGGGTAGGGGTGGGGTAGGGATAGAATGAGATGCAAAACAGTAAAGGAGGGTGAGTACACTTGGTGCCTTTACCTCCCACAAAGGATTATATTTTAAAATCTGTTTCAACCCTTAGTACTGTTTGGATAGCTTAATTTCTTCCATATGAATACTGAATGAAGTCCCTTAATGGCTGTCCATAAAATTGGTAGCTTGATCATGAGGAATTAACTGATTCCCTGTCCCTTAATATGTCCCAGATCTCCTCTGCTAGGTTTTGGTCTATAAACTCTGTCATAACTCAGCCTAGGGACCACAAAGTGATTAGTTGAAGCTTTGAGAGTGAAAGAAATTGTCAGAGAAAGGATCTTAGAGAGAGAAGAGGACTAGAAAACAGAGCCTTGGGGACATCCACACTTAGGGGCCAGGAGGAAGATGCACCAGGGAAGGAGACTGAGAAAATGTTTGACAGGTAGCCTCCGGTCAGTAGTATCAGACAAAGGCCTTTTGTGAAAAATTCCCTAAATTTGTCCAAAATATTAGGAAATGTTGATGGGGGAAACCTGGCAATGTGGGTTCCCTAAACTATGAGGTTGGTACAATCCATCCCCCACCTCAGCAGGTGCTCTTACCTTTCAGATCCAGCATGTTATTTTGGTAAATTCAGCCTCAAATTCATAGGCAAGCAAATAGTTTCATTAGATTAGTAAAAACATGGTAATGTCAAGGAACTTTACATACATATGTTATGGAGTGGAACATTTCCAATTACTCTCCAGCTTCAACACTGCCTTCAAGTTGGAGTCTACTTTTAATCTCTTCAGTTGGTCAACTTGCAAAGGGGAGAAATAAAGTTCACTTACTTAATATTCACTTACTTAATATACACTTCCTGAATTCGGACACTGGATGTGGAGAGTGGTGTTAGCAGTTCCTTCCTATATTTTTAGGGAAACAGGTGAGTAGCTGTGCAGGGGATGATCACAGTTACTCTAGCAATGAGTAATTACTGGGTGGGTACTGACTTTCTCTACTAGTGTCATGGTATCAAAGAGAAATGACATGGTTTAGTCAGTAGATAGAGTGCTGGACCTGGAATCAGAAAGACCTGAGTTTGAATCCGGCCTGAGACATTTACTAGTTGTGTGATACTTACTCTCTCTGGGCCTCGTGTGTTTAGAGATGGAAAGGGTCTCAGAAGTCATTTAGGGAAACTCATCTTTTTTTTTTTTTAAAGACTGGGTCTCCCCATCTTGCAAATATTTTTTTTGCATACTTTTAAAAAAATTTTTTTTTTAGGTAAGGCAATTGGGGTTAAGTGACTTGCCCAGAGTCACACAGCTAGTGAGTATTATGTGTCTGAGGCCAGATTTGAACTCAGGACCTCCTGACTCCAGGGTCAGTGCTCTACCCACCTAGCTGCCCCTCCATCTTGCTTATCTTGGAAGTGTATTGGTCACCAGCCAAATCCCCAAACTGATTGCCCCAAGGGCTTTGTTTTAGTTCCAGGATGGTTTGCCCCTGTATAAGCAGCCTGTTGGCCCCCTGCTCCTGGGGCTTATCGTATGGAAACCAGACTTAGTGTGGACTAGATGCCCTATCAGCTTTGCTCTATTGCAGCTCAAAATTCTGGACTCAAGAGCTCCACCGGCCTTAGCAGTCCCAGTAGCAGTGATTATAGGCATGTATTACCATGCCTGGCCTACCTCATCTTTCAGGTGAGGAAACTGAGGCCCATAGAGGGTAAGGGACTCTTGCTCTCAGTTGCAGATACAAGTAGCAAAAGTAGGATTTGAACCCAGGCCTCTGAGTCCAAAACACTTTCCCCACCTTACTATTCAGCTTAACGTTGAAGCTATTGAGGAGGATTGGAGACTATATTGAAGGTCTATAGACATTGGTGATGAAGTTATGGAAAAGAGAGTAATCGGATAGCATTTATTTTTTTTGTTTTTTGGACCAGACCTGTGATTTGATTGGAATAGGCAACTCCCAGTGAGAAAGAGTCATCCTACTTGATTTCTCTGCAGCCCTTGACACTGTTGATCTCTCTCTTCTCCTTGATATTCTCTTTTTCCTAGGTTTCTGTGACACTGGTGCCTCCTGGTTCTCCTCCTCCCTGTCTGCTCCTCAGTCTTCTTTGCTGGGTCTTCATCCCAGGTGGTGTCTGCTAATCATGGGTATCCTCCAAGGCTCTGTCCTGGGTTATCTTCACTTCTCTCCTCTCTGTTTACTGTTTTCACTTGATCTCATTGGCTCCTATGGATTTAATTATTAGCTCTATGCAAGTGATTCTCGGATCTATTTATCTTTCTCTAACCTCTTTGCTGACCTCCAGTCTCACTTCTCAAATTGCTTATTGGACAGCTCATCTAGACATCTTAAACTCATGTCCAAAATGGAATACAATATTTTTTCCTCAGACCCTCTCCTTTCCCAAACTTTCCTATTGCTGTTGAGTGTAATCCTCCAAGTCACCTTGGCTCAAAACCCAGGTCTCATCCTCAATTCCTCACTCTCTCACCCCTCTGTTGCCAAGTTTTATTGATTCTACTTTTGTAACATCTCTCATACACACTCCCTTCTCTCCTCTGATACTGCCACCACCCTGATACAGGTTCTCATCACTTCATGCTTGGACTATTGCAATAGCCTGCTGGTTTGTCTCCCTGCCTTCAGTCTCTCCCCACTCCAGTCCATCCTCCACTCAGTCCTAAAGCACAGGTCTCACAATGTAGTGTTCTTATTCAATATACTCCAGTGGGATACCTGATGCCTCCAATATCATGTGTAAAATCTTCCGTTTGGCTTTTAAAGCCCTTCATAAGTCTTCTTCCTATCTTTCCAGTTTTATTATACTATACTTCTCTCCACACACTATATAATCCAGTGATATAGGCCTCCTGCTTCCCTCATTCCAACCCCCCCCCACCAAGACACTGTATGTCCAGACTGTGCCTTTTCACTGGTCTTAGCTGTCCCCATGTCTGGAGTGCTCTCCTTAACTCCTCTGCCTCCTGGTTTCTTTGCCTTCTTTCATGTCACAGCTAAAATTCAGCCAGAAGCCTTCCCTGGTCCTCTTCAATCAGTTCATGTCCTCTGAAGATCATCTCTAACATATTCTGTACATATGTAAATGTATATATATATGTATATGTGTATATATACACATATATAGTTGTTTGCGTATTGCATTAGATTGTGAGCTCTTTCAGGGCAGAAACCAGTTCCTGCCCTTTTTTGTACCCCCAGCACTGTGCCTGGCCCATAGTAAGAGCTTAATAAATGTTTTGTTTTGTTGACTTGACTCTGCCCATGCAGGTAGCTGTGTTTTGCAACTTTTAGCCTTGGATCATTGCCTGGGGCACTGAGCAGTTATTTGCTCAAGATCACACTTCCATGTCATTTTGGAGGCAGGACTTGGCCTGATTTCAAGGCCTATTTTCAAGGCTCTTTTTTTGATCATGGCTTTCAGATAGTCCAATAATTTTTAAATTATCTTTCCTGGAACTATTTTACAGGTCAGTTGTTTTTCCAATGAGATATTTCACATTGTTTTCTAATTTTTCATTCTTTTGGATTTGTTTTACAGTGTCTTGATTTCTTATAAAGTCACTAGCTTCCAATTGCTCTATTCTAATTTTTAAGGAAGTATTTTCTTCAGTAAGCTTTTGGACTTCCTTTTCCATTTGTCCAATTTTGCTTTTTAGGGCATTCTTCTCCTCATTGGCTTTTTGGACCTCTTTTGCCATTTGGGTTAGGCTATTTTTTAAGGTATTATTATCTTCAGTGTTTTTTTGAGTCTCCTTTAGCAAGCTGTTGACTTGTTTTTCATGATTTTCTTGCATCATTCTCATTTCTCTTCCCAGTTTTTCCTCTACTTCTCTTACTTGCTTCTCAAAATCCTTTTTGAGCTCTTCCAAGGCCTGGGACTGATTTGTATTTTCCTTGGAGGCTTTGGGTGTAGAAGCTTTGATTTTGTTGTCTTCTTCTGGTTGTATGTTTTGATTTTCTTTGTTACCAAAAAAAGATTCTATGGTCTGACACTTCCTGCGAGATTTGCTCATGATACCACAGGGTGTACTGCCAAATGTTTAACAACTGGTTTTCAAAAAAAAAGTATGCACAATGCACCTTTAAGTTTAATCTGCATTATTAACATTTTCTCCATCACTTTCTTTTTTAAAAAAATTTTTCCACTTAATAGCATTTTATTTTTTCCAGTTACATGTAAAGATAGTTTTCAACATTCACTTTTCTAAGATTTTGAGTTCCAAGTTTTTTTTTCCTCTCTTCTTCCCCTTTCCCAAGATGGCAAGCAATTTGATATAGGTAATACATGTACAAGCATATTAAACATATTTCCACATTAGTCATGTTGGGAAAGAAGAATCAGAACAAAAGGGAAAAACCATGAGAAAGAAAAAAAAGAGAGAGAAAATAGTGTGCTTCTATCTGCATTCAGATGCCATAGTTCTTTCTCTGGATGTGGATAGTATTTTCCATTATGAGTCTTTTGGGATTGTCTTAAATCATTTTATTACTGAGAAGAGCTAAGTCAATCAAAGTTGATCATTGCACAATGTTTCTGTTAGTGTGTACAATGTTCTCCTGGTTCTGCTCACATCACTCAGCATCAATTCATGTAAGCCTTTCCAGGTTTTCCTGAAACCTGCCTGCTCATCATTTCTTATAGCACAATAGTATTCCATTATATTCATTCACCACAACTTGTTCAGTCATTCCCCAATTGATGGGCATCCCCTCAAAACTTTGCCATCACAAAACGAGCTGCTATAAATATTTTTGTGCATGTGGGTGCTTTTCCATTTTTTATGATCTCTTTGGAATACAGACTTAATAGCGGTATTGCTTCTCCCTCACTTTCTTAAGTCTAGACAATCAATAAAACAATAAATAAAATCTTGATTTGTAGCATTTGCCAATTTCTGAGGTACAAATGTTCACATTGAAAAATTTAACAATTGGCTCTGGCGATTTGGTTCAAGCTGCCTCCAGCACACCCCCCTGGCATAAGCACCTCAAATTCAAGATGTCCAAAATAGAACCTAGGTTTGCAGCCTTAGAATCAATTTGAACTCTTTGCTTCCCACCATATCTAAACAAGTGCCAAAGTTTGTTGATTTTGCCTCTAACACATCTCTCAAATTCATAGTCTTCTTTCCATTCGTATGGCCACCACCGTAGATTAGTCTCTTCACCTCTTACCCAGACTGTGGCGTAGCCTCCTTATTGGTCCCTTGACTTACAATTTCTGCCCTTTTAAATCTTTCCTCCCCACAAAACTACCTCAGGGACAGCTCTGACCATGTCCTTCTTCTGTTCAAGAAGTTTGAGTGGCTTCCTATTGCTGCTATGGTAAAATATATTTGGTATTTAAAGTCCTTCACAATCTGACTCTAGGTTGATTTCACATAATCCCCAACTCAGGCACTTGGTGTGCTGGACAAATTGGCCTCCTGGCTGTCCTCAGGACATGGCATTCCATCCTCTTGCCTCTGTTCCTTTCCTCAGGCCTTTCCCCCCGCCTGGTACACTCCTCCTCCTCACCTCCACCCCATGGAATCTCTAAATCACCCCAAGATTTAGGTTGTGCCACTTCTTACAAGAGGCTTTTCCTGATTCTCTCAGTTGTCAGTACCTTTCCCTCATTATTTTGTATGTACATAAAACTGTATATGATATTTCCTTCCAGGAGAAGGTAAGCCTCTCAAAGGCAAGGAAATACTTCATTTTTGTCTTTGTATTCTCGGTGCCTAACATAGGGCACCTAGCCATCACTTAATAAATGACTGTTGAATTGAGTTGAATTAAACATCGTAAGTTAATTTGGTAATTGGCCAAATGACAGCTCTGTACCCTGGATAACTTCAAGCCCACTCACCTGAAGTACCATTCCTGGGCTTGTGGATGGCCCAGGATGGTTATCATTATTTTCAGGGTATCTAGAGAAATTCTCTGTTCCTTAGGACCCTCCACAGCTTGAGTATTAGGCAAGAAAAGGGCAGCCTTTGGATTCATCCCTCCCCTTGTCTTGGCACAATTCCCCCTCTGATTAGAATATACTTGGTTGAATTTCTTAGTCCTTTGGTGGGTACAGACATAGTTTTCTCCTCATTAAACTTATCCTTTTCCGAGCTATTACTCAGTTCTTACAGTTTGTCTGTCATGGGTGAACAGATTTTCTTAGAACCCAGTTGACTGACTCTTCATCCCGTTTTTACTCCTTGTCACTAGGGGGTTCAATTAATTCCTCAATGAGAGGAATAGCTGAAATCTGCCTGTTCATCATTTCTTATAGCACAATAGTATTCCATTATATATTCCATTGTGTTATATTATCTTTTAGACTCCTAGATGATCCCTAGTGCTATTTTGCAAGTGGGCAAGTTGTTCAATCTTTCAACTACTTTGTATAAGAGAGTTTTCTAGTTGTTGGGTATCTTGTATTTCTGTATTAAGAATTTTGTAATAAAGAAACTATTACCATTTTAATTGCAGAAGGTTTTTCTCAACCCTGTTTCACTTTAAAATAAACATAGCATTAGGTATAATTGGCTTAAAAAAGCTCCAAATCCAAACCAACCTTTCAAAAACATTAAATTATGATACAAGGACACGCTTGAACTCAAAGGAAACTAGGTATTCTGAGAGTTGAAGGTGAGGATGGAATGTGTTTCAGGCTTGGGAGACAAACAATGCAAGGAGAGGAGAGATAGAGTTGGAATATTGTATCTGAGGAACAGTAAGAAGACCAGTTTGGTTGGATTGTTGAGTGCATGAAAGACTGCAGAGTATCTCCCAAGATTCTGTCCTAGGCCCTCTTCTTTTTCTGTTCAATACTATTTCACTTGGTGATTCCATCAGTTCCTATGAATTCAGTAGTCATCTCCATGCTGACTATTCCCAGTTGTATATATCCAGCCCTCGTCTCTCCTCTGAGCTATAGTCACACATTACCAACTGCCTTTTGGATGTCCTATAGGCATCTTAATTTCAATGCATTCAAAACAGAATTTATTATCTTTCCTTCCATACACCACTTTCCCCCAATTTTCCTATTGTTGTTTTGGGCATTGTTAGTCACCCAGGCTTACAACCTTGGTGTGTCATCCTTGACTTCTCACTCTTCCTTATCAAAATATCCAATCAGTTGACAAATCTTGTTTTTTTAGTGGTGGTTTTTTAAAAAAATTCCATACCTCTAACCTAGACTATTGCAGTAGTTTTCTTATTGTTCTCCCTGCCTCAAGTATGTCTTCACTTCAATCTACTGCCAGTGATTTCCCCAAAGTTCAGGTCTGACCATGCACTCCAGTGGCTCCCTATTACCTCCAGGATCAAATATAAAATCCCTCTCCTTGTAATTTAAAGCTCTTTATAACCTGTCTTTCTGGCCTTCCCAATCTTCTTATACTTTAGTCCCGAAACATACTCTATGATCCAGCTGCATTGGCTTTGCTGTTCCTGGAAGATAGCACATCGTCTTTCATCTCCATGCCTTTTGCACTGGCTGTCCCCCATACCAGGGGAGCTCTCTCTCTTCACCTCTGCCTCATGATTTCACTGGTTTCCTTCAAGACTCACTGAAATCCCACCTTCTGTAGGAGGCCTTTCCCAATCTCTCTCACCCTAGTGCCTTCACCTCTGAGATTAACTTCCATCTACTTTGAATATATCTTTTTATGTACCTAGTTATTTACATGTTGTCTCCCCTGTTAGAATGTGAGCTCCTTCAGGGCAGGGACTGTGTTTTTGCCTTTCTTCGCATCCCTGGCACAGTATCTGGCACAGAGTAAGCATTTAATAAATGCTTGTTGGTTGACTGACTAATAAGATTGGAAAGGTAGGTTGTGACAGGCTTTAAATGAAGTGAAAAGGAGTTACTGGATTGATTTAGTAGGAGTGATGTGGTCTGATCTGTGCTTAAGGTTGTTGTTTGTCCTTTGTTCTTGAAGAGGACCATGACATCAGGAAGGTGATGCCATGATGTGCAAGTGAATTGGTTTTAAGTGAGGCAGAGCTGTGCAAGGTCACCAGTCTCACTCTCTCTTCCAGAGCCATCTGGGTCTATTAGCTAGATATGTATCAGGACAACTGGAGATGGTCACCTATGCTTAAGGACAGTTACTTTGGCAGCAGTGGGAGGATGGATTGCTGTGGGGAGAGACTTGAGGCAGGGAGATAAATGAGGAAGCTGTTGCTACAGTCCGGGCAAGAGATGAAGAGGGCCTAAATTAGGGTGGCAGCTGTGTGAGGATATATAGAGGAATCTGTTTCAGAGAAGTGGTAGAGGAAGGAAACAAGTATTTATTAAGTACCTACTGTGTGCCAGGCACTCTGCTAAGTACTCTGCAAACATATCTCATTCGATCCTCACAAGCAACTCTGGGAGGTAGGTACTATTATCATCTCTATTTTGCAGTTGAGGAAACTGAGGTAAATAGAGGTTAAGTGACTTGTCCAGGATCATACCAACAGTAAGGATCTGAAGTCAGATATGATATATGTTTATTTATTTATTTTTAGTTTTCAACATTCACTTCAACAAGATTTTCAGTTCCAAATTTTCTCTCCATCTCATCCCTCTCCCCATCCCAAGATGGCATGCATTCAGAATGCCTTTTCCCCCAATCTGCCCTCCCTTCTATCTCCCCCCTCTCTTACCCCTTCTATTTTCCTGTAGAGCAGGATAGATTTCTATACGCCATTGCCTATATATCTTATTTCCTAGTTACATGTGAAAACAATTTTTAACATTTGTTTTCAAAACTTTGGGTTCCAAATTTTCTCCCTTCCTCCCTCCCCATCCACCCTCATTGAGGAGGCAAGCAACTTGATACATGTTATACATGTGTAGTCATATAAAACGCTTCCATAGTAGTCATATTGTGAAAAACTATATTTCCCTTCATCCTATCCCACCCCCCCATTTATTCTATTTTCTCTTTTAACCCTGTCCCTCCTCAGAAGTGTTTGCTTTTGATTACCCCTTCCCCCAATCTGCCCTCCCTTGTATCATCCTCCCACTCTCTTATTCCCTTCCCCCCTATTTTCCTGTAGGGTAAGATAGATTTCCATTTCCAATTGAGTGTGTATGCTATTGCCTCCTTAAGCCAGTTCTGATGAGAATAAGATTCACTCATTCCCTCTCACCATCCCCCACTTCCCCTCCATTGTAAAAACTTTTTTTGGTCTGTTTTATGTGGGATAATTTACCCATTTTACCTCTTCCTTTCTCCTTCTCCCAGTATAATTCTTTCACCCCTTAATTTTATTTTTTTATATATCACCTCTTCATCTTCAACTCACCCTGTGCCCTCTATCTATCTATCTATCTATCTATCTATCTATTCATGTAATTTTTTCCCCCTCCAACTATCCTAATACTGAGAAAGGTCTCATGAGTTACAAATACCATTTTTCCATGTAGGAATGTAAACAGTTCAACTTTAATAAGTCCCTCATGATTTCTCTTTCCTGTTTACTTTTTCATGCTTCTCTTGAGTCCTGTATTAGAAAGTCAAATTTTCTATTCAGCTCTGGTCTTTTCATCAAGAATGCTTGAAAGTCCTCTCTTTCACTGAATGTCCATTTTCTTCCTGAAGGATTATACTCAGTTTTGCTGGGTAGGTGATTCTTGGTTGTAATCCTATCTCCTTTACTGTCCAGAATATCATATTCCAAGTCTTCCAGTGTCGTAATGTAGAAGCTGCTAAATCTTGTGTTATCCTGACTGTGTTTCCACAGTACTTGAATTGTTTCTTCCTGGCTGCTTGCAATATTTTCTCCTTGACCTGAGAACTCTGGAATTTGGTTATGATATTCCTCAGGGTTTTCTTTTGGGGATCTCTTTCAGGAGGTGATTGGTAGATTCTTTCAATTTCCATTTTACCCCTGGTTCAAGAATATTAGGGCAGTTTTCCTTGATAATTTCTTGAAAGATGATGTCTAGGCTCTTTTTCTGACTGTGGCTTTCAGATAGTTCAATAATTTTTAAATGATCTCTCCTGGATCTATTTTCCAAGTCAGTTGTTTTTCCAATGAGATATTTCATATTGTCTTCTATTTTTTCATTCTTTTGGTTTTGTTTTACAAGTTCTTGATTTCTCATGAACTCATTAGCTTCCATTTGCTCCATTCTAATTTTTTTTTTCCACCAAGGAAGACTTTATTTAATCATCAGCTAACACAGACCCATCTCTTCTTAGCAATGCAAGAATCCAAGACAACTCCAAAGGACTCATGATGGAAAATGCTGTCCTCATCCAGAAAAAGATGTATGGAGTCTGAATGCAGATCAAAGCATTTCATTTGCGCGCTCTCTCTCTTTTTCCTTTTTTTCTTTTTTGTTGTTTGTTTCTTCTTTCTCGTGGTTTCTCTCATTGGTTCTAATTCTTCTTTACAACATGACTAATGTGAAAATATGTTCAATATGAATGTATGTGTAGATCTTATATCAGATTGCATGCTGTCTTGGGGTGGGGGAAGAGGAGATATGGGGAGAAAATCTGGATCTCAAAATCTTATGGAAGTGAATGTTGAAAACTAAAGGACAGCATTTTATAGCTCTCTCCTCTTATTAATAAGATACTCAGGGAGCTATTTCAAATGTGGAATAACTGAAGTCAAAGGATATGATCCACTTTCTTAACTCATCAGATATTGTCCTATTGTTTTCTTTTCCTTTTTTTTTAAGTGGCAAAGTGTTATTTTTTTTTTGCATTCTTTCTGTCTCTCATTCCCCTCCTCCACTGATTGAGAAGGCAAACAATATGATACTCATTATACATGTGAAGTCATGCAAAACATTTCCATATTATCCATGTTGTAAAAATAGTCTTTTCACAGTTGATCATCATTACAATATTGCTATGACTATGTACAATGTTCTGCTCACTTCATTTTGCATCACTTCAGGTAAATCTTTTCAAGTTTTTTCTAAAACCATCCTGTTTGTCATTTCTTATAGTACAATACATTCCATCACAAACATATATCACAACTTGTTCAGGCATTCTCCAATTGATGGGCATCCTTTCAATTTCCAATTCTTTGTTACCACAAAAAAAGCTATTATATATATTTTTGTACATATAGGTCTTTTTCCTCTTTCTTTGCTCTCTTTGGGATATAGACCTAGTAGTAATATTATTGAGTCCAAAGGTATGTACAGTTTTATATATATATATATATATATATATATATATATATATATATATGAGTTTATATATAAAAGCTTTGAGTACAGCTCCAAAATATTCTCCAGAATGGTCAGACCAGTTCACAATTCCACCAACAGTGCATTAGTGTCTCTATTTTTCCACATCCCTTCTACTTTGTCATTTTCCTTTTCTGTCATGTTAGCCAATCTGATAGGTGTGAGGTAGTACCTCAGAGTTGTTTTAATTTGCATTTCTCTAATTATTAGTGATTGAGAGAATTTTTTCATTTGACCATTGACAATTTTAATTTCTTCTTCTGAAAACTGCCGTTCATATTGTTTGATCATTTATCAATTGGGGAATGGATGTTATTTCTATAAATTTGGCTCAGTTCCCTATATATTTGAAAAGTGAGGCCTTTATCGGAGAAACTTGCTGTAATTTTCTCTCCTCTCCCTCCCATTTTCAGCTTTCTTTATAATTTTGACTGCATCGGTTTTGTTCGTACAAAACCTTTTTATTTCATGTAATTGGAATTATCCATTTTTACCTTCCCTGATCCTCTCTGTCTCTTTTTTCAGCCATATTTCAGTCACATCCAATGTTTCGTGACCCCATTTGGGATTTTCTTGGCAAAGATACTGGAGTGGTTTGCCATTTTCTTTTCCAGCTCATTTTACAGATGAGGAAACTGAGGCAAACATGGGTAAGTGACTTGCCCAGGGTCATACAGCTAGTAAGTATCTGAGACCAGATTTGAACTCAGGAAGATGAATCTTCCTGACTCCAGGCCTGGTTACTCTATCCAAATCTTCCATTATCTATAGATCTGAGGAGTAATTTTTTCCATGCTGCCTAATTCCCATTGTTTTCCTAAAAGATTGTATCAACTTTTGGTTCCACCTAAAGTGTCAGTGGGTATGTACCTGTTTCCTTACAAAGCCACATAAAAGTATAATACATATATACATAAGTATTATATGAAAGTATAAGTATAATACACATAACTTTGTACATATAAATATATAATAAACCTATAAATTATGTGTATATTATACATATTTCTATTATATTATATTTATAAATAAATATAAAAATTTATTTATTTATTCATTAGCTTTGCCAGTGTGATTGGTGTACCTTAGTTGTTTCTATTTGCATTTCTCTGATAACTAGAGTTTGGATGATTTTTTTAAAAGATGGCTATTAGTAATTTGTGTTTTTTTCTTTTGAGAACTGCCTGTTCATATAATAATAATAATACTAATAATGATGATAGCTAATATTTATAGAGTGCTTCAACATTTACAAAGTGTTTTACATATTTCATTTAATCTTGACTGTGAGGTAGAAACTATTCTTATCTCCATTTTACAGATGAGGAAATGGAGGCTGAGAGCTTGGGTTGAGTCCCATAGTTACAAAGCATCTGAGGCAGGATTCGAATTCAGGCCATCCTTACTCCAGATCTAATGCTCTATCTGCTGCACAACATATCCTGTGGGGGTGGGAATGGCAGAATGAAAAGAGTGTGGAGCTGAGTACTAGAGGATTCCAATCTGAGTTCTTGACTTGTGTGGTCTTAAACAAACGGCTCTGGACAGCAGTTTCCACCTTTATTTATTTATTTTTGCCTTTTGGTGAGGCAATCAGGGTTAAGTGACTTACCCAGGGTCACATAGCTAGTAAATGTCATGTGTCTAAGGTTGGATTTGAACTCAGGTCCTCCTGACCCCAAGGCCGGAGCTCTATCCACTGCGCCACCTTTTTAAAACAGTGAGATGGATGAGCTCTAAGGTCCCTTCCAGCTCTAAATACTATGATTTGATGACCAGTTAATAACTTTGTGTCAATTTCTTATAGATTTCGAGAATCCAATTTTTAGTGTAAATACTAGTTGCAATTTTTTTTCTCTATCTTTTCTTCCTCTTTATTCTTGATACCTTGTTTTTTTTGCTATGGAAAAAAATCTTTTATCATTCTTCTCTCCACAACTGAGGCAAACAGTCATAGATCAAAGATATAGAGCTGGGAGGGACCTATGAAGTATCTAGTCTCGGTCCCTCCTTTTCAAATGAGGAAACTGAGGCCCAGGGACTTGTGCAAACTCATATAGCTAGTGTCAGGGGTGAGGTTTTAACCCAGGTCCTCTGACTTCCTTTTTCTTGTTCTTCCCAACTTTTGCTCTTACACTAGGGCATGTCTACATTCACGCTGATGCTTCTTTTAACTCTCTAACCTCTCAATTCCTCCGTCTTATTAAATCCCATCATCCACTCCTTTGATTCTACCTCAGCCACACATAGGAATGGTCACATGATGGATCTCACAAATGTGCCACTTCCTTAAAATTAGAGACTCTGACATTCCTCTATCTGATTAAATTTCCCACCATTCTATCTCTCCCTATGCCTCACTCTTCCTAAACCGATTCTTCATTCTCATAGAAATATCTAATCCCTCTAGCCTCTCAGCACTTTCTCAGTTCATTAGCCCTGCTCTGAGTTCATTTTCCTCCCTTTCCCATTTCAACTCCACACCAACTTCTGCTCTCACATCTCTAGCTCTCACGTCATCATTTGCCAAACCTTAGCCCCGGATTACTTCTACCATCCACCTTCTCTACTTCTACTCACAGGCTGCTGAATAGAGCTTGAGGATTTAATGCAATTACAATGATTGAGTACATTATAAATTCCTGTGGTCCACTTATAATAGGGCCCTCACTGCAGCCAGGCGGTCCTTTAGTCCCCTGAAATGATTCCTTAGCTTATGTTCTTACAAACCTTCCCTCCTCAAGTCTCCCCCACTTCCCTCTCTCTTTTCCTCAGCTGAGGACTTTGCCTCTTCCTTTACTGAGAAGACTGAGGTCCCAAAGAGATCAAAGAGTACCTGAGCCATTGTGGGGTAGGAGTAGCAGGCCTGATCTCCCACCTGGCTTCCTGGGTCTGTGGACTGCCTCGATTTCTTTTATCTCTTTTTGTATTTATTCTTCCCTACATGACTATATTGGAGATGAAACCTTTCTAACAGCCTTTCAAAGGTCAGAAGAGCCTTCAGAGCCTGGAATAGGTAACCACTGCATCCAGTGGCATCAGTAGTTGACTCCAGTGATGAGTCAGCCTTGGGGAGCAGTTGATTGACTGATCAGCTGACATACTGTGCCCTGGAAGGAGCCATCCTGGCTGAGCAAGGAAGTGACTCACCCACTGCCAACACCATACTCCAAAGTGAACTTGGTGGGGAGTCTTTGAAGGGAGAAAAGGATTCCCAGGGCCAGGAGTTGTGGGGTACCCTTCAGCACCATGTGTTCACTACACATTTGTCTCACTAGCAACATACTTTAAATGTGATCCCACAAACCGGTTCAACCCTGGTTTGAGGGATTTAAAAAAAATAACTTCTGCCCTTTCTGTACCTTTTCAATAAATATAATTTTGTAAATGCTAATGGATGCCGGCTGGTCTGTTGATATGGGGAGGATGACACTGGATGGAGGCTCATGAGCAACAATAATAAAAACTCCAGCTCTTTAAGGTTATCCTTAGACAGGAGTGGGGAACCTGCTGCCTCCAGGCCACATGTGGCCCTTTGACTGAATCCAAACTTCACGGAACAAATCCTCTGAATAAAAAGATTTGTTTTGTGAAACCTGGACTCAGTCAAAAACCTGCATCCAAGGACCTGGAAGGCCATATGTGGCCTCAAGGCAGCAGGTTCCCCACCCCTTTTCCCTAGAACTTTGAAGGGAGAAGTAAATAATCAACTGCTCTCTGGGGACCCAACCTTCTAGGGAGAGCAGGGGTTAGAGATCTAAGCCCACAAGAGGCTGCCACACCAGTGGAACTACAGGAATCTGCCTGACCCCTAGAAAAAGACAAAGACTCTGGAACTACACATCTGGGCCCAACCTTGTGTGGCTTAACAACTGACTTGGGGGCCCTTGTACTCTGAATTTCCACATTCCTTTGAGGAATTAGTGTCAGAACATGGAAATTCAGCGTTCTCACCCTTTTCTCCCCTTGATCTTTCTTGATTCCTTTTCTCTCACCCCTAGTATTTTTTGTGTGCAAAGCATGCAGTATCCTGCCTCTCCCCACCTCCCCGTCCCTCCCCTGGGGTAAATGGAAGCCGCCTCAGTGGAGGGATGCTGATAGGGTCCCCTCTGATGGTAAGAGGCAGACTGGGGTGTTTTCTCCCTCCAGAGGCAGCAGCAGCAGCAGCAGTCAAGCCCTCTGCCTCGCCACAGCAGCTTCCCCCCTGTTTGTTTCTCCTCTAAGTGAGACCAGAAGGCAGCCAGACCAGTCAGTTTCCCAGCCCTGGAATGATGGCTATGTGTGGGCTTAGAGTCTTGGTGATGGGGTGGGGAAGAGGATTGCTTAAGGAAAGAATCTCTTCCCAGGCCTCTGGAATTTATTTCCTAACCCTCCCACTGAGCTGCAGTTTACAAATTGACTTCAGAGTTCCCTGGCTAGAGATCATCTTTGCTGTGTCTCTTGGTCATACATTTGTAACTTCTTTATGAAACAACCCCAGTCTATGCCACGTCTCTCTCCCATTAGTCCAAAGGTGTCTCTGTCTTCAGTCTAGACCTCCAGTGGCACACTGGGGCTGCTACATTTGAGAGTGATTGCCCTTGTTTTCCCTTCTTTCCCTGAGCAGAGTCTCTTTGAGGACTCAACTTCTTATTGCTTGTCCATAAGTTCAAATGCCTAGCCCATCCCCTCCAAGGTTCACCTTCTGTCTCCTTCTCCATTTAGAGTCACATTCCTGGGTTAGAGTGCCAAGAGCTGATGCACGTGTGGAGGAAATGGCATCAATGTTTTTCAAGGCTCCCGCTAACCCATACACCTAGAGCATGGTACCTTTAGCCTCATGGTAACCTGGTCAGTGTGGTAGATCCCTCTCCCATCTCCAGTCTCTTATTCACAAAATTCACTTAACTTCAGTCAAATTTTGTAATTGTCTCAGCTTTGCCCACCTCCTCCTCCTCCTTCTCCTCCTCCTCCTTCTTTTCCTCCTTCTCCTTCTCTGGACTTGAGATTTTGTTGGTATAGGTAAATTCCCAGGAGGGAACTCTGTCCCAATGAAGCTCTGTAAATGGTCTTAGAGAGTTCCTTGAAGGCACTGAGAGGTTAAGTAAGGGATCACAGATCAGAGCTAGAAGGGACCTTAGAGAGAATTGAAGCCAATGTCCTCATTTAACATAGGAGCCCGAGGCCCAGGGAAGTTAAGTGACTTGCCCACGGACACAGGGAGGAAGCAACAGAAGTGGGATCTGACCATTCATTGGTCCTCTGACTCCCACTGGTGCTTTTCCCACTACACTGCAGAGTTTCCATCACAGATAGGGTCGGTGTAGAGGTGGTTCTTCCCTCTTCCCTTTCCCTTCCACTTTGGGGCAGCTAGGTGTGTCAGTGGATAAAGCACCAGATCTGGAGTCAGGAAGAGCCTCAAACACTAGCTGTGTGACCCTGGGCAAGTCACTTAACCCTGTATGGCTCAGTTTCCTCATCTGTAAAATGATCTGGAGAAGGAAATGGCAAACCACTCCAGTATCTTTGCCAAGAAAACCCCAAACGGGATCACGGAGAGTCGGGACATGACTGAAATGAATGAACAACAGCTACAGCAACAAAAGAAGAGTGCTCTCATTCGTTCGCAGGAGCAGTTGTTTTACATTGGCGTTTAAAGGTCCGGGGCAGCTACTCAGGGTGCAATCTCTGCATGTGTCACCAGATGGCGCGCCGTTAAGCTATTCTAGAGCTGATCCTCTACACAGGTAGGTCAATTCCTTTGCGCAGGCGTGGACAGGACCTACCTTCAGTTCCTCGGGGCTTCTCAGCCTGGGTTGGTATAGTAATGGTCCGCAGCCAGTTTGAATGGGGAGCAGATTGTTAAATTTTCAAACGCTACAAATTAGGACTTGACTGATTGTTTTGACGAAAACGATGGAGAAAATGTTCATAAAGCAGATTAAACTTAAAAGTGTGTTGTGTGCATGCCCACAACCCTACCCCCTCTCTCTTCCCACATCCTCCCACCCCCCATCCCGCTGCCCCAAGCCTGATCGTTCAACATTTACCAGCCCCCGCCTGGTACGCCCACGGAAATTAATTAATTCCTGGTATTAATCCACACGTCTTTGTCTCCATGCTATTCCCCATTATCAGTGACCAGAAAGGATTATTCACTCATATGTTGATTAGAGTACATTTGCTGAATGAAAGGGAAGTCTGGGATTAAGACTAAGGGTTTCTATTTTTAGCTCTTTTCACCTCTCCATCTTCTCCTGGTTTTCAAATGCTCATTAAAAAAAGTATCCATGTTATTTTATTTTTTAAATATATTTTTATTTCTGTAAATACTTTTCAATTACATTTAAAACAATTTTAACATTTAAAAAAATTTTAGAGTTCCAAATCCTCTCCCTCTCTCCCGCCCCTCCCCATCCTTTGAAGGCAAGCAATTTGATATGACTAAACTTGTGAAGTCACGCACATCTTTTTTGAAAGACATTCTCTCGCACCCGCTCTCAGAGTCTCTTGGAGAAAAGAGAACACCCCGCTTCTGGCTGGCGAGCTAAGCAGAAACGCACCAGCCCCAGGCTTTAGCAGGCTAATCACCAGGGGTGCTGCAGCCAGGGACGATTTGAGACGACTTATTCCGGAGGGTAGTGCTGGTGCCCGGGCAGGAGAGCTCCACTCAAACTGAAAGGACTACCACAGCAATTGTTCCTAGTTCAAGTGACCCCCGCCCTCCCCGAGTTAGAGTCCTCTGTGGTCTCTGGCATCCTCTGGGTTAAAGCATAGAGTGATGTCATTTTGGAGAAGGAAGGACAGCAACCAACCAACCAACCAAAGCATAGAGATTTTAATATGTGTACACGTGATGTTCCCCTACTCAGTGCAATGTAAATTCCTTAAGGTCATGGATTGTTTTGTTTTCATCTTCCTGTCTGCAGCGCCTGGTATAGAGTAGGTGCTTAATTGCTGTGTGTTGAGTAGCATTCTTTCACTGCCAAATTCAAGAAAGCTGTCTGACTCTCCTTCCTGTGCCAGGTTGAAGACACAAAGAAGAGGATGGCATAGCAACAATTGCTGAACAAACCCCAAATCATTTGCTTTTAGGTTTGGCACTCTGAGGCCCATCCAGTCCCACAAGCGGGAGATTGCCAAATTCTCTTTCTTTCTGACTCCCCAGTTGCTTCTTCTCTGTCTCCTTCACTGAATTGTTTTCCTTCTTCTCCCCCTAAATCATGCTTAGTCTTTTTTTTTCCTTCTCTCTCTGCACGGTCTCCTTCCAAGATCTCATCCACTTCAATTATGACCTCTATGCGGATGACTTCCAGATCCATAATTCTAGCTACAACTTCCAGTTCTTCTCCAACTCCTGGCACTCACCTGGCACATAGTTGGGGCTTAATAAATGTTGGCTGAGCTCTAAGAATTCTACCTTCAGGTCTCAACTAAACATATTGAACTTATCCTCCCTCAAAACTCAGCCTTCCTCTCAATTTCCCTGACTTTGTCAATAAGAACAGTAACTCACATTAAAAAAATTATGTTGATGAATTGTAATTCATCACATGATTCAAACCTCCAGGATTCTCTCTACTAAATCTCCTGAAATGTATTTTCCCTGAAAACAACATGCAAGAATAACCATTACTAATGGTATAGACAGTCATATTTTAGTATATTTCCAGCTATTACAAGAAAGGAAGGGTGTCAACAAGATCATAAAAAAAAGGAAAGGTCCAACACATACAAAGATATTTTTAGCAGCTCTTTTTGTGGTAGTAAAGAATTGGAAATTGAGGGGATGCCCATCAACTGGAAAATGGCTGAACAAGTTATGGTATATGATTGTGATGTAACATTATTGTGCTATAAGAAATGACAAGCAGGTTGTTTTCAGAAAAACCTGGAAAGACTTACATGAACTGATGCTGAGTGAAGGGAGCAGAGCCAGAGCGTTGTACACAGCAATAGCAACATTATACGATGATCAACTATGATTGATTTAGTTCTTCTCAGCAACAATGATCCAAGACAATTCGAAAAGACTGATGATGGCAAATGCTATCCACATCCAAAGAACTGATGGAGTCTGAATGCAGATCCAAACATACTATTTTCATTTTTTTGTGTGTGTTCTTTTTTCCTTTTGCAAACTGTAATTATTTTGCAAACTGTTTCTTTTTTCACAACATGACTAATATGGAAATAGATCTTACATGACTACACATATATGACCTAGGGCAAATTGCTTACCATCTTAGAGAAGGGGGAGGATAGGGAGGAGGGGAGAAATCTCAAAATTTTATAAAAAATTAATGTTAAAAATTGTCTAGGGGCGGCTAAGTGACGCAGTAGATAGAGCTCTGGCCTTGCAGTCAGGAGGACCTGAATTCAAATCTGGCCTCAGACACTTGAAACTTACTAGCTGTGTGACCCTGGGCAAGTCACTTAACCCCGATTGCCTTACCAAAAAGCCAAAAAAAAATATGTCTTTACATGTAATTGGAAAAATAAAACACTATTAAAAAAAAGAAAGGATGAGTGTGTGCTTCATCAGCTCATACCAATGTTGTCTAATGGACTGCTGGGTCCATCAGAGGGGGTGCTAAATTTGACTTGAATCCTTGATTTGCCACCTGGGTGAACTTGGCTAAGTGCTTGTCTCTAAGCCTCAATTTCCTTCTCTGTAAAATGAGGGAGTTAGACTAGATGATCTTTTGAAGTACCTTTCAATGTTAAGCCTGTAATCCTACATTTGAAAATCTGTTTTGTTGGTATTTAGAGTCTCCTTCATTTCAAAAGTTGTAATCATCATGTATACTTATCCTGGACAGACACAGATGGACAGTGTACTGGGCCTACAATTAAACAGAAAGATCAGGACTGGACTGTCTTTGGAAACTGCCAGCACTTTTAATGACCCTGAGCTTCCCTCGGAAATAAAGGTCCATGTTTCTAATAGCAATATTCCTTTTGGGGGAGAGGCAAGTGAATAGAAAGCTATCCTTGGAGCCAGGAAGAGCTGGGTTCAGGATCCTCCTCCGATACCTTTTGTGTGACCCTGGGCAAGTCACTAAACATCTGTGACCCAGGGAACTCTGGAAGACTGAAAGTTGCAAAGAAGGTGTTGACCTGCATTGGTAGAGGGAGTTTCCTAATTTGGGAGTTTCCTCTATCAATGAAATCTCGGGCCCAGGCCCTATCCTAGTATAACAGGGGTTGATTGATCAATTAAGTCTTCCCCAGTATACTTCCTTAAAGGATAACAAGGAGATGATGGGCAAATGTTCATGGACATGTCACTGTTCCATGCTAAATACCGGTGTGGCCCTTCACAGAAGTCATTTAATTTCTTTTACATGTAAGGTTGGCATATAGGGTTTTTTCAATGCAATTCTAGCACTACTCTTATTCATGAGTCATTAAAAACAAAAGGATAATGTCTTGATTTTTTGTTTTAAATGAAGTGCAAAATATTTTTATTCATCAAACAAAAAAAATCAAAACATATATTGCATATTGGTTCATCATGTAACCTGGCAATTTTAAAAGAGCAGAAATAATATCTGTTGGATGCTATCTGTGTGACCTTGGGCAAGTCACTTCACATCCCTCGGCCTCAGTTTCCTTAACTGTAAACTGAGAAGGTTGAATTAGATGTTCTCTGAGATCCCTTCCAACTCTAGGTTTATGATTGCTATGATCTATGATAATATTTCCCCCCTGCTCCCAAGTAGTAGGAATTTCAACATTTTTTCCTGATGGTCTTGAGGTTTTCTTTATATTAGGAATAATAATGTGCCACAGAGGTTCACCTGTACAGGCACATACCTTACATGCCTTATGTGAATTAATAAATCCTGCATAAGAAAACTAAAACAGTCAAGAAATGTATCTTTCAGATGCAAGGCAGCCTTTGGGCTCCTATATTAATTAGGTTTTACATTCTTCTTTGTGGCCTGATGATTATTATACAGCATAATCCTGAAGTTTGTTTTTTAGGGAGCAAGAGGGGTATCCAGACCCATTTCACTGGCGAAGTGGAACTTGACCGTGTGCAAACTTCCTGCTAGATGCTGGTCGTTTGTAACTCCCAGTGTTCATTGCTTGGGTCACTGAGTTCAGTGATTTCCTCATGGTCCCACAGCTGTGCCAGAGGCAGCGTTTGAACTCCAGCCTTCCTGACTCAGAAGGCCTCCGTCTCTCCATTATCTGTGCTGCCACTCAGACCCGAAGTTAAGGGAAAGAAAATACATGTTGCTTGAAAAAGGCATTCCAGGTAGTCACTTGGCTTCAGGGCAAACAGAAGCTCTGTTAGCTTAATGTTTACCAAGGAGAGGCTGTGGTACAATGGGGTAGAGCGCTGGACTTGGAGAGGCAAGCTCCGGGTTTGAATCCCACTTTGGAAGCTATGTGATCCCTGGTCATGTCATTTAAGCCTCTTGGTGCCCCAGTCAACTTTGTAAGACTATAATTTGCAGAAAAGGTGCCAGTCTACGTGGGTAGAGGAAGTTTTCTTACCAGGATTTCCATACAGTAATGAAATCCCAGGTCTGGACCCCTCAAAAACATTAAAAAATTCTTAGCATCAGTCGGTTAGTCAGCTATGCCATGTGTTTCACAGTGCTTGCTGTCTGCATTGTGGTGTTCTTACGGCATCCTGCCAGGTGATGCTCCTCTTGGCTCACAGCTACCCTGGAGGTTTTCTATTTTTGCTGCATTAACAGTTTTATTACCTCCTCTCACTGACCTTCCATTTGACTGAAGGGAAGTCAAAGTCCTTTCAGACTATCCTAGAGCACCGGGAGGGGAAATGCTGAGATGGAAAGTCTGAGGAAGGAACACAGGAATTGGAATGTCTTTGGTTTTCTCTGTGTTTGCTGTATATTTCTGGCAGGCTGAGGATGTCATAGAAATTTCTGACTGTGGTGGCAGGCTTCCTAATTTAAATTTTCTTATTTATTTATGCTCTGGCGATGCTGAACTTATTGACAAGAAGGGAAACGTTTCTTAAAACACTATAGAAATGTGAGTCATTTTGATTAAATTCCTTAAGGACAACTGCAGTGGAAAGAAAAAAGCCACTCCAGTGACGCTGGTGGGTTCGGATTCCACTTCTTACACTGATTATCTGTGTGACCTTGTACAAGTCTTTTAACCTTTCTGAGCCACGGTTTCCTCATCTGTAAAAGGGGGGGGCATTAGATTAGACGGCATCTGAGGTCATAGAATCATACATCTAGAAGTAGAAAAGGACCTCTGAGGTCATCTGCTCCACCTCCATCATTTTGTGGATGAGGAACCTGGGGCAAAATTGATTAAATGGCTTTGCCTAATGGGGTCGTGCGGGAAGAAAGTGGTAGAGTAAGGATTTGAACTTAGGTCCTCCGACCTCAGTCCGGAGCTCTTTTCTACTGGGGCTCTTTGGAGTCTAGCACTCTTAGCTTTGGGTTGCCTGTTTTCTCTTCCCAATCTTTCATCATAAGATCCAAGATCTAAACTCAACATGCTACTTCAGTTCTGTGTTCTTGGTTGTCTGATCTTTTATTATTATTTCGCCATCTTTTGGAGCTTTGTTCTCACTGACTGGGTCTGCTGGTGCTTTCAGAATAGTCCGGTGCCCTGTCGAGGACAGCCCACATTTCCTTTTTCTGTGGAAGGACTGTACTTCTGGGAGGCAGAGACCCTTTGGCCCCTGGCATCTTCTTCAGAGGATTTTTAAGATCTGAAGTTTGTATTCGCCTGAAGATGACTAGCTCTGCCTGTGCTCTTCGGGGCTTCCAACCTTTCCTCTGGCTTTTGCCCTGTCTTACTCTCCTAGACAAGCACCAGTTTGATGCGGTTATTTCTTAGTAATCCCAGCGATAACTGAGTCTCCTCAGGCTGTCGGAAAGGTATGCAGCTGCCTTTTTGAAGCAAGAACTAATAATAACAATAATAATAACTACATTTTGTATGGCACTCTAAGATTTGCAAAATACTTTACATACATTATTTAATTTGATTCTTACAACAATCCTGTTAGGCCAATCTCTATTTTATGGTTGAGGAAACGGAGGTTCAGGGAATTTAAATGTCTTGCCAAGGGTCATACTGCTTCTAGTAAGTGACTCAGGAAGAATTTGAACCCAGGCATTCCTGACCTGAAGGCCAACCCTCTATCCACTACCCCCTCCCCCTGCCTCTACTGCCTCTTTGTATTTTCCTGTCCTAGTGGATAGAGGGTCAGGCTTGGAGTCGAGAACACCTGGGTTCAAGTCCTACCTCAGAAATATACTACTTGGGTACTAGTCGGAAATATATTTAACTTCCAAGTGTCCCTGGCAACTCCTTAAGACTGCAGAGGTGGAGGGTGTTTCCAGACTGGGAGTTCCTAAAACAAGTGAAAGAATAGGCCTAGATTCCACCTTCCATTCCTCCAATCTCCTGATCCAAATAATAACTTGTATCCTTGGCTGCTTAATTGAGGTACAATTATGTCTGAAAAGCGGAATAGCAGGGCTTGGGTGTACAAACGCAGATGGTAATGTTCATGTGTTTATATGTAGTTGGCCTATTTCCTCAAGGATTGTAATGATAATCACTAGCATTTATAAAGCACTTTGAGGTTTGCAAAGTACTTTACAAATATTATCATGTTTGATCCTCACAACTGCTGTTACCATCTCCATATTCCGGCTGAGGAAATTGAGGCAGACAGAAACTAAATGACTGGCCCAGGGTCATACAACTAGAAAGTGTCTAGGCCAGATGTGAACTCAAGTTTTCCTAATTCCAGGTCTAGTGCTCTATCCATTGAGCCACTTAGTTGTTAAGACTGAGGTCTGACCGAAACTTCTGCTAGTCATTCAAACTCTGACAGATTGAGGGACCCTTCTATCACTTATATAAACATTGGGTTCAGTGGGCAACACAGGTGGTGGCAGTTTGCTTTTGCACCACGAGGGAGGGATAAGAGAGGAACTCTGAGCTAGCACTCCCCCCAAGCCTCTTATCCCCACTGCCCCAGCTCTGCCAGCAGCAGGGTTTCAGGGATGTGCTCTGACCCCTGTGGGGTTCACCTCAGGATGGAATGGACTCCTAGCTATGCCCACTTCCACATGGGGCCTTCAGATGTCATCTGCTTCAACTCCTTGTTTTACAGATGAGGACAATGAGGCTCAAAGGGGTTGAATGACTTATCCAAGGTCACACAGGCAGTAAGAGGCAGAACCACTTCCCTTAACTTCAAAAACAAAGTGTTCTTTCCATTATACCAAGTTCCCTTCTCTAATATATAAAGACCCTCTTACCATATTCATTCCTGGGCAGGGAACCCTGGGCAGTTAGGTGCCAGGCCTGGAGTCAGGAGGACTCATCTTCTCCAGTTCAAATCTGACCTCCAACACTTACTAGCTGTGTGACCCTGGGCAAGTCACTTAATCCTATCTGCCTCCGTTTCCTCATCTGTTAAATGAGCTGGAGAAGGAAATACCAAACCACTCCAGAATCTTTGCCAAGAAAACCCCAAATGGGGTCACAAGGAGTCTGAAAGACTGAACAACAACAGGGAATCACGTCTCATCTGAACTGGAGGAAAATTAGAATTTTTCACATTAGAATCAGGGAACATGGGAGAAGAGGCCAGAAAGATCTGGCAGGGTGGTAGCTTCTGGGAGTGATTAGGCAGTCAAGTAGGCAGAGGCCGATATGATCATACCCTTTAACAGACAGGGTCAGGCATGAAGTAAGTAGACCAGTAACTTGCCTGAGCCAGAGAGATGGCAAATTCAGGCTCACAAACAGAGCCATAAGCTTAGTCTACACCGTCTCCTTTCTTGCTTGCTCAAGCCTATAGGATACACTACCACTATGTAGGGTCAGGAGGGTGAGTCTAACCCTCTGCCTTTGGGACTCTCCATCTGGGCAAACTCAGGTTCTGATAAGCATGAGATCCAGAGGAAACCTGAAGTGGACAGGGAAAGAAGAGGGTAAAGAAAGAGCACAGAGACAGGCTGGTGGGTCTAGGGCGGAAGAAGGGGTGGTATTTGGGGTAAGGGTGGTGGTGGTAGTGGGGTTGGAGAGAATTGTGGGAAGAAATGACTTAAATGAACAGGACAGAGACTAGTGAGAGGCCTCTCCTAATAGTACATTCAGAGGAGTAGCTGAGGTTCATTTTTCAGACCAAAGCAGCCCATATAATTACAGGATTTGTTTTTTGGTTTTGGTCTAGATCTATGATTTCTTTGGGGTTGGGAACTTCCAGAGAGGAACTTCCTTCTACCCACACAGATTGGCAGAGTTGGGACTCAAATCCCAGTTTTTCCAACTCCAAGGGTGGCTCTTTATCTACTATACTACACTGCCTCTCAATTGGAATTAAAAAAAAAACCAACTCAACAAACATCTGTCTTCTTCCTTATTGTGATGTACAGGAAAGAGCCTTGGAGTTAGTGTCAGAAGACTTGAGATCAAGTCTCAGGTCCATCAAGTGCTCATAACTGCCTGAGCCGGCTAGGTCACTTCTGTCTGAGCTTGCTTTGTTGGTCATAATGTGGAGGTGGTGATTCCTGGTTGGCCCATCTCCCATGGCTATTGTGAAGGAAGCTTGGAAGGCATAAACTGTGATTAGTACGGAAGATCTTAAGTGATCAGCTCCGAGGTCCTCCTAACTTCTGAGACATTTCAGTAGAAAAAGTCAAGATCAGTAAATAATCATCCAGATAAAGTGTTAAAGACTTTCACTCCATCTCTAGGTTGCAGATCCCAGAGTATTTTTAAGAGTTCCAGAGCAGAATGGAAATAACCAAGGACTCAAGTACAGAGACATCACTCCCCTGGGCTTGTCAGTTAGCATGTTCTGCAAATGGGCTAACCCCCTTACTTCTCCCCTCACACCCCTGTATGAAACACTGGACATGATCAGGCACCAGTAGGTTTTCAGTAGGTTTTTATTGAAATGTATTACATTAGCAAACCCAAACCCACAGGTATACACCTGTCAGCATATACCACAGAATGTTACTACTGTATTATACTGACATCAAAACTTGTGCACCGAGTTTTGCTGCTGTCAAGCTGTGTTTCCCAAGGGCTCCCACAACTTCCTTGCAGGTGCCATCTCAATATAAGGCAATACCCTTCTTGTTTTATCCAGTTATTAACCTTACGTTTTTAGTTTAGGACGCCCATTGTTCCTGTCTTCATCTATTCTGGAGTAAATACGGCTTCAAATGCATAGAATCTTGACTCTCATCTCTTAGGACAAAGTCAACAGGCTGCTTTCCATGTTGAAGATTATCAGTAAGACTACTCTCTGCCTCCTAAGAGTTTCCTGTGCTATTGTAGAAAAATATTTTTGTTTCTTACCTTCTTAGACTTTGTGCATAGTTATTGGCGACCTAGAGCAGCAGGTCTTTTCTGACCCAAAGCCCCAATAGGTGGATTTAATATCTCACATGCATACTGATGTCCGGTGGGCTCATCATGGCATGATCTTGGGGCATTTCAGATGTCAGCTCATCCTAATGAACTTGTGGTTACAGTTTTCAAAGTTGTCAGTGGGAATTTTTTTTTCTACTCTGGGCAGTGGCTCTTTCTGCCTTTTTATGTTACTAATATTTTACTTTGTGGAGTCATTTTCCCCCCTATTCTGTCTCTTTCTGCTCCCCCTTAGCTGAAGCCATGGCCACTCTACACCTAACAGAGGGTAATGTTCTGAGACTCAACCTAACCAAAATTTGTGCAGGATAGCCCCATTCCCTGAAAATCAGGTTCCTTCCCCTAAAGAATATCTTAGAAGCTAGAGTTGAAGTTGCCACCAAAACTTGCCAGTGCTAGGTGGCCAGATAGAGGCCCTCTCTTACTTACTCTTTCCAGCCCAACAACCCATGACACAGCCCTTCAGCCTCATCTATCCCACACCAAAGGCCTAGCTAGGCACTGGATCATGATGGTGCATAAATCTTGAGTGTGTAGTATTTGTTTGTGTCTAGGCTATAAAAGGATGCTTGCTTAGTAGAAAGAAAGGATTCTGCCATTTAGGAGTCTACTTGGTGGCATGTTTGTGGTGGCTCCTGGGCCAGATTGCTCAGCCACTGGTAATGTCCTGGTGGGGCACATGCTGACTTCCTCCAGGCCTAAATGAAAGTCAGAGGAGGGAAGTGACCAGTGCAGAAAGCAGGGAAAGCAGAAAGAGCTCTTGCATCCTGTTAATTATGTAAAAATAGCTCTTGAGAATTCACTAAAACTGTCTCTGGCTCCCAAGCAGCTGATTTAGAAAGAATGCTGGGGTTTAGAAAAGATGATCATAAAAGTCTTTAGGAGCTGGTGAATGACCTTGCTGAGTTTGAGACAAAGCTAATTAAGTCCCACCAAGGTCATTGATCCTTCCTTTCCTGTCACACACACTTGCCTAGCAAGCAAAGTGGTGCATTGATCAGGAATGTGTCAGTTTGTACTGCGCCAGCATTCTGATCTGAGAGCACAGCAAGCCATGTCCATAAGGAAATTGTGGTCTGGAGAATTCTGGTCAAATGGAAGCTTTTCTCTCTCTCTCTCTCTCTCTCTCTCTCTCTCTCTCTCTCTCTCTCT